>NC_079193.1:184225409-184435409 GCF_029499605.1 Hyla sarda
TTTTCTGTTGGGGGTCCGACTGCTTAGACCCCCACCAATCACCTTGGTTCAAGTGGCTCTCCAGCTGTAATAAAGCTACAATTCCCATCGTGTCTGGAGATCCTCAGGCATTATGGAAGTTGTTGTTTTGCAACAGCTGGATAGTCACAGATTGGGTCAGACAGAACACACAGTGATATCAGTGACCTGAGTGACATCTTCTCTGTTGTCTTCTCTTTCTCATCTTGTCCGGGCACCAGGTCTTCATCATTGATTCCTCATCTTGTAAGCAGATCCTCATTCTCTATATAAAGACATTAATCATTCTAACCCTGCCAAATACTGGGTCCCCTTAATATAATACTGCCAACCACTGTACCCCCTGAATATAATACTGCCACCACTGTACCGTCTAAATATATTATTGCTACACACTGTACCCCCTGAATATAATACTGCTACACACTGTACCCTCTAAATATATTATTGCTACACACTGTCCCCCCCGAATATAATATTGACACCCACTGTACCCTCTAAATATATTATTGCTACACACTGTACCCCCTGAATATAATACTGCCACCCACTGTACCCTCTAAATATATTATTGCTACACACTGTACCCCCTGAATATAATACTGCCACCACTGTTCCCATAATAATACTGTCACACAGTGTTTCTTCTTAGTCTGGCTGAATCCAACCCCTGCACTGTCCTCCTCCAGACCCATCTGTCCTCTCAGCCCCCTAAGTCTTTACCTAAGTCATTACCGCATACACCGCCACCCAGAACCCCCCCGTACACCATCCTCAGTCTCCTTCTCATCACTTCATACACCACCACCCAGCCCCCCGTTCCTTATCCTCAGTCTCCTCATCGCCACCACCCAGTCCCCCCCATTCCCCATCCTCAGTCTCCTCATCACCTCATACACCACCACCCAGCCTACCCCATCCTCAGTCTCCTCATCACCTCATACACCACCACCCAGGCCCCTCCTGCACACCATCCTCAGTCTCCTCATACACCACCACCCAGCCCCCCCATACCCCATCCTCAGTCTCCTCATCACCTCATACACCACCACCCAGCCCCCCCAGTACCCCATCCTCAGTCTCCTCATCACCTCATACCCCACCACCCAGCCCCCCCTCCCATACCCCATCCTCAGTCTCCTCATCACCTCATACACTGCCACCCAGCACCTCCCAGGTGGGAGGTCCGGGGGGCGAGTCTGTGCAGCCAGTTCTAACAGGTAGATGGAAGTCACATTACCAATGCTTTTGGAAACTAAATCACCTGCACGCCCCATAGTGTCAAACTGCGCCCAACCCTTCAACTGCTGAACCTGAGACGCCAGAAAATATAACCAAGGGTTCGGAACAGATAAACCACCCTCCGCTTT
This sequence comes from Hyla sarda, assembly GCF_029499605.1. NCBI lineage: Eukaryota > Metazoa > Chordata > Amphibia > Anura > Hylidae > Hyla > Hyla sarda. The sequence goes on from NC_079193.1 coordinate 184,226,798, forward strand.
ACCACGCTGTGGCATTTTCAAGACGGATTCTAGCAGATCTAGCGTTCCAAATAAGCTCTCTATACAGGGCCTGAATCCTAAGAAAATATTTCTTAGGGATCCATACAGGGGTGTTATGTAGAATATACAGAAACTGAGGCATAATAACCATTTTCACTAGGTTGGACCTACCTACCATAGAGAATGGGAGCTTCCGCCACGTAGCCACCTTCTGAGAGCTGCAATCTAATAACGGAACAAGGTTGAGGGTAACATATTCAGAAGGGAGAGCAGTAACAAATACTTAAATTTAGATACTATGGGGAGGCCAACCCTAGCAAGCACTGGCATATGTGGGAGGGGATCAAGAGGAAGAAGCGTGGACTTATCCCAATTAATAGCAAGGCCGGAGTAACTACCATAGGATTCAATAAGAGCTATAAGGGGCGCTAAGGAGTGCGGCGCATCCCCCAGGAAGAGGAGCATATCATCAGCATAAAGGGCAATGCGTTCCTCTAAACCTCCATAACAAAAGCCCTTGACGTCTGGAGAGTTCCTAATCAGTGCTGCCCTAGAGGAAAAGAATGGGAGAGTAAGCCATTAGAGGTTCCACGCCCTAGAGGGAAAGAATGGGAGAGTAAGCCATTAGCCCGGATCCGAGCGCGGGGAGCAGCATATAATAATTTAACCCACTTAAGAAACATAGGCCCAAACCCCATGCGCCGCATCATACCCCAAAAGAAAAGTCCACTCCACACTGTCAAATGCCTTGGCAGCGTCGAGGGAGAGCACAGCCCTACAGGCAGCATGCTCTGGCTGCAACTTTAGATTTAAATAAAGCCTCCTAATATTATCATCTGTCGATTTCCCGAGCATAAACCGCGTCTGGCCCCCGTGGGTTAAGGTGGTAATAACCCTCAAGAGACGGTTTGCCAAGACTTTCGCTAACAGTTTTACATCAGAGCACAACAGGGAGATTGGCCTGTAACAGCCGGGCTTCAACAGCAACACTATAATAGCTTCTAGCATAGATCCCGGCAGGTCCTCACCCTCAGTCGCAGCCCGCATAACCTCTAACAACCTGGGTAATAGAACTTCCTAAAATTAAGGTATCCATTAGGGAGCCCATCAACTCCTGGCGATTTCTCAGAGGGTAAGTCCCCCAGGGCGTCCTCCAATTCTTTCAGGGTAATAGGTTAATTTAAAATATTGCGTTGAGTTTGCAACAGTGTCGGGAGCGGAATGCCAGAAACAAATTGGTCGACAGTGGCAGAATCAAACGTCCATTTAGAAGAATATGTCTCCTTGTAAAGGACACCAAAACATCCAAAATAGCCTTGTCGTCTTGAACCGGCACCCCGGTGGAACCCTGCTGAGCCCTAACCGTGCGAGGCAATAGGCGGCCCGTGCTCTCACCGCTCTCAAAGTAGCGCTGCTGTTGAAAGAAGCGCTTATTGTCTGCCATTTGTAACAAGTGGGATTCCAATAAGGCCTGCAGGGATTGCCAGTTACTTCTATTCAAATCAGAGGGGTCCCCAAGAAACCAGCCCTCTGCCAATAGTACTTGCTGCTGCAATGAGGTTTGAATTGCACTGTTTTTTTTAGATTTGCAGGTAGTAATATCCCTAATAAGAATGCCCCGTACATATGCTTTTAAGGAGTCCCAGACTGCTCCCATTGAGGCAGTCCCTACATTGATCTCGAGGAAGGCGGTAATATCAGATGAAAGCGTACGGCCCACTGAGGAGACCTGAAGCCAAAAGGGATTCAGACGCCGCAAGGAACCCCGTATCCCAGTGTGGGAGGCAAGGGTAAAGGCGTATAAGTAGAGGGGAATGATCAGAAAGATTACGGGGGGAGATACTGCACCGAACCAATCAGAGGAAAAAGTAAATCATTGCCTAACGCAAGATCAATGCGGGAGAGTGTGCCGTGAGAACTAGAATAACAGGAGTACCGTAACTGTAGGGTGGCGACTCCTCCACAAATTTGTCCATCCCACCTCCTCCACAAATCTAGCCAAACCAGTGGGACCCAAAACCCCAGACTGTCCCCTAGTAGGAAACGTATCAAGGCCTGGGTTCATTAAATTATTAAGGTCCCCGATCACCAGGAGCGGAGCATCAGGCAGAGAGGAAAGGAATGATACCTTTCTGCGCAAAGCATCACCCGAGTATGGGGGAGGAATATAAAGTGCCACTAAGATACACAGGACACGGTTAAAGCTGCCATAAAGGCACACGAATCTACCCTCCGATTAATAAGGCTAGAAGTACAAGAAAACAAAATATTTCTATGAATGAGTATACTGACACCTCTAGCATGTGAAGAAAAGTCGGCATGGAAGGTGCGGCCAGACCACGGTTTGTTAAGCACATGTTTAGTATCATTAGTCAAGTGTGTTTCAGACAGACACAGTATAGCTGGCTTGGTGAGATCATTGAGGCCTCGTACATTCCACTCCACCACGGTCAGAGCATTAGCCATAGTATAAACGTAAAAAGATAAATTGTGACATGGAAAGGCAGATGTCAAGAACAGCCACCAAACAAACAGGAGGACAAAACATAACACTTTGACAAGGTACAAATACACGGAGGGCAGTTGGACACTTGAAATCAGGAAAATCCCTCATATCCCACATTACCACCTGCAAGCCCCCAGCCGTAGTGTCAAGGGACCGGCAGAAAGGACAGCATGGAAGGGCATACACAGAAACCAGGCAGAGACATACAGAACAAAGCACTGCAGGGAAAAGTGGGAGGAAAGACACGGAACACAAACACCCCAGACAAACAAAAAACCAAACCGTTGCGACTTGCGACACTAGAGGCAAACAAACAGCCCAGGTAGGGTGAGCAGGTAACATATGAAATTAAGAAGCAAAATACCAACAGATCGAGCTTGTAGCTGAGTCAATAAACATAGAGCATAGAAAAGGCATTTGGCCACAAGAATGGGTACCTAGAAAACAACAACCCAATGCAATCAAAAAAATTAAGGCACATATCAAATATTAGTACAGGCCCAGCATGGGTAGAAATACAATTCCAGCAGCGCCCAGAAGGCGCAGAGATGTACAGGCTTTGAGAGACCCGGACATGTCAACATGACCCTTAGACATATAAAAAAGTCCATGGAGAACCCCTCAAGGTTTAGCATGTCTGATTTGTGCCTCGTGCATATCCAACCACTCCGCATCCCCCACAGACGTATCAAACGTGCGTAGATCCTAAGGCAACCACACAGAGGCATGCAGGGTAGAGCATAGAGTGCATCACATTCAGAGCACGCAGATGGCGTTTAACATCAGTATACTTAGCCCGCCTCTTTTGAACTTCGGCCGAAAAATCCGGGAAAATGGAGACACGACTGCCATTGATGGTGATGGAGTCCATGTCCCTAGCTTTGCGGAGAATAATGTCCCTGTCTTTGAAGAGAAGAATCCACATAAGGACAGCTCTGGGTGGGGCTCCAGTTGGTAAGGGACGGGTGGGCACCCTATGGCCACGCTCAACTGCAAACAGCGGTGTCAAAGTCTCCTTACCAAAAGTAGCAAGGAGCCATTTCTCAAAATAGTCCCCAGGGTCACGACCCTCAGCCTTTTCGGGCACACCCACCAGGCGAACATTATTCCGCCGCAAGCGGTTTTCCATATCATCCGATTTAGCGGCAAGTGCAGTCAGATGGTTAATCACACGGCTTTTGTCCCTCTTCAGTGGAGGAACCTGATCCTCCAAATCCCCCACTCTTTCCTCAACAGCGTAATCTGCCCAGCAACAACTGAACATCAGTGTTGTCCTTGGAGACGGCCAGGAATACATCCTTCAATGTGGGTTCAGTAGGTGGAGAAGATGATGGAGGGACAGCAGTGGAGATATCCACCAAACCAGCACTGGAAGGGTTAACAGGCAGCATTTGAGGGGTTAATTGGGTAGCAGCAGCAGATATAAGTTCAGCAGGAAACAGTGGCAGAGGAGACCCAGTAGAGCCAGTGGACAGTGGGGTAGGCAAGGTAGAGGAGTCCCCACAGTGAGCAGAAGGCACTCCAGCACAGATGGGGTTAATGGGAGACTGCCTAGCAGCAGCACAGGCCCCAGGCCCAGTACTCGCAGAGGAGGAGCCCACAGCAGCAGGGGAGTCCATAGCAGCGGCCAGCCAGTCAGGTCCCTCAGGAGCTAACACAAAAATCTAACACATTGCCCGCCCGCCCGACGTTTCGCCACAGGCTGTGGCTTTATCAAGGGCTAAGAGGCAAATGGCGTGCAAACAAGCCTTGCAGGGGTTTAAATAACCTCCTGTCTCTGACATCATTGAAACATGTCACTTCCTGTATTATCATGACATCTCATTGGTCACAATCCCATGCAAACTATTGATTGATCGCTTCCTGGCCAATGGAATTTAGACCAGGATGCCTCCTGCTATATTCACTTGATTGACAGCATTCTTGACCAACCAGCAGGGTCCATGCATACTACTAAACTCCTTATTGGTGCCGGAAGTGTCCACGTATGTGCGCCATTAATCCTGCGCTAAGTGATAGGCTCCCGAACGTCTGGTACGGACGCATGCGCAGTCCGGATGCGCAAAGGGACGTGCGCGAGTACTTAGTTTCAGCCACTAAACCAGGAAGCTGCGCGAGAAATATGTGCGCCGGCACTTAGCTGATTTCTACCTTCATTGCACATAGTTGTAGTTATGGAGACTGTGATACACAATTCAACCACTCAATGTTAACACACAACTGCGCAGCAGGAGCACCGCTAACCCAATTCGAGACTACTAAAATAGTTACCACCTGGCGACATTGGGGGACAGTGGTATATAACATCAGGGCCAAGGAGTATTATTCATAATACCGCTGAGATCGTGTGATCGATAGTAAGAAGGTGACTAATAATCGTCATGTTCTGCATGGGTTTGGTCATAATTAATTCATATCATCAAACAGAAGTTAATCATGAATTAGGGAGTGTAATTATTTCAAATTTTAATACTAATAAAAGGCTCGTAACGGCTCTTCTGTATAGTATCAATTGTAATGAGTGATTCCTATCCTACAAAAAGGCTGCATAGGTGAAGCCTTCATTCAGTCCATTTGGACTTTGGGATTTTAATCTCCAAATCCATCGGGCTTCTTCTTGAAGCAGTCTGGTGTTAAGATTGCCACGTCTCGGACTAAGTTTACACTGAGTAATGCCACAGACGTTTCTGTGGCATTACTCAGTGTAAACTTGGTCCGAGACGTGGCAATCTTAACACCAGACTGCTTCAAGAAGAAGCTGTGGCAAGTTTCACTCTGGTTTGGGATTGCGTCTGTCTCAGGTTGTCATTATTGTGCCCCTCATGCCACTCCCTAGTTAATGACCTTAAAGTGGCCTTCTTTGACTAGCAGAGAGGCTTCTGTCACCATTATTATTCACATTAGCGATAGATCCCTTTGCTTTTTTTCTTCAACTAGGTAGAAACATAGAATGTGTCGGCAGATGAGAACCATTTGGCCCATCTAGTCTTCTCAATATTCTGAATACTTTGAATAGTCCCTGGCCCTATCTTATGCCTATCCCATGCATACTTAAACCTCTTCACAGTATTTGCAGCCACCACCTCTACAGGAAAGCTTTTTCATGCATACACTACTCTTTCAGTAAAGTAAGGTCTTGTTCACATTACTGTCATACTCCGCTATTCGGAGTAACGTCGGCACTCTGGCCAGAAGGACGGGAGTTTACCGGAGAAAAAAATAGTGCAAGCTCTATTTTTTTCTCTGCTAAATTCCTGTAAAATTACTGGATCACCGACGGACCCCTTGTAAGTGAATACGGCCCATCGGGACCTGGTAGCAGAAGTTTGCATTAAAAAAAAGAGCCGATCGGACCCTTAATGGGTGTGATGTGAACGGCAATGTGAACCCAGCTGAATACTTTCTGATATTTCTTCATAAACCTATGCTCCTCTAATTTAGATGATTCTATCTCTGGTACTGAGACTGGTTGCAGAGTGGATCAGGAATGCTTGTATGCTGATGATTTGATACTTTATCTTTCCAAAATGATGAACTCCCTCCATAGAGATATTGGGGAGAATTTATCAAAAGTGGTGTAGGTGTGTTTTTTTTTTTACCCCTTTATTTGTTTGATGGAACTGTGTACGTGAACCAAATTTATTGAATGATGTAGGGCATGTCATAAATATTGTGCTGGTACACATTTCTAACTTACTCCACTTAACAGTGCTCCATTTTGTATGGTGCTTCCTTTGCAACATTTTAACCTGTGCGCCAAAATGGAGATTTGTGCAACAAATCGCTATGATAAAATTTTGAGCACTGCAAAAAGTTAACCAGACTATGGCTTAGCTACACACCTTAAAGAAAAAAAAGCTTCTAAAGCAAAAGTCACAATGAAAAGTCTCTCAACAGCAACTGAGACAAATTTACAACACACAAACAGTACTACCAATGATAAATTCCACCATTTACCTCATTAGTACTTTTGGGAAGGATTTTTGGGTTAAAGGGGTTATCCTGTGAAAATCGTATTTTTTCTTTAATTATCCCAGAATGCTGCCATTTAAAAAAATAAATAAAAAAAACAATAAACCCAAACTTACCTTTTGCCTCTCCCATGACTGCGGTATTGCTGTTCCTGTCTCTGCTGACATGGATGGAGGAGGCATTATGGCTGTGGTCACCGGTCATATGGCACGGAGCGGCGTTTCCTCCATGCAACGGATGACTAGGATGCCAGGTCAGAGATTGTGGGGGTTCCCAATGGCTGGTCCCTCGCGATCAGACATCTTGTTCTATATCCTTTGGAAAGGGGATAAGATGTCCAGGGGCAGAGTACCCCTTTAGTAAAGGGCTCTGTGCCTGCCATGTCGACTTTACTAATACAGCCTGCTTTATGGAGTCTGTACTAGCAGAGCACCGTTTTCACTGATGCAGTGCACTAGCATTGATTTGATCAGTGTAATCAATTTGATTGCTCAGGAAAGTCCCCTAGGGGAACTAAAAAAAAGTATAATAAAAATACAAATCACCCCCATTTAACATTTGATCAATAAAAACAGAAATGTAAACAAAAAATTCTAGCTCCTAGAAGGTGAGTTACAAATGTGCCATAAATTGCTGTCGGGGAAGGGGTAAATGAGACATGTGAGCACTTTTTATCGTAATTCTCTTTGTACTGTTTACAATGTGTTTCTGAATACTGTTAGTACGTCAATCATATGGCGTTGCTGTACATTAACTTTTGTCATCACATTTTTTTAATGCACCGCAACTTTTTTTTCAATAAAACGAGTCAAAAAGAAAACGCTATGTATCGACACTGGAAATCTGCAGGCATATGAATTGTACAACACCTCCTATGCCCGTCTTATTCGCGTTACCTCTCCTTTTTGGAGGTCTCTTTGACATATGCTTTAGGTCCAGAACACGTCCTCCCTTACCAACAGGTTATGGCCTTTTTGAGACCCGGTCGTTCGATCACTTTGTCGTGGTATCTGACTAGGTCTCTTGCGGGATCTCTAGGGAGGCTGCGATTTGCACATAACTAAGAACCTGGGGCTTTTATTTCTGTTTGTAGGGTTTAGTGGAATCGAGCTACGTTTGTCCTACTGCTTTTCTATTGCACTATTTTGAATACTGCTATATTTAATGTTATATTTAGACCAGTTCTCACTCATGACTACGTGATGGCCACATGTTGGCCTTTACTGATCTGTTTTGGGAGTGGGGGGAGGGTTCTTGGGGTTATACTTATGTGCCATATGTTCTACCCTGTCGGTTGCGAGTGTGCGTCCGACAGGTGCATTGTTGTCTACAACTCATGTTTTCTGTACTCTCTTTTCTGTGCTCTCTTGCCAGGTGATTGTCCTGGTTCACATATTGTATGTTTTCCTTTATGAAAATCCCATAAAATATTGTTTAAAAAAAAAAAAAAGAGTAAAAAAAACAAGCAACTTTGTTTTTGTTTGACAGACTAATGTCTCTGTTTTGACCTAACAGGGGTATTGCATCGAATTTCCCCAGCAAATAAAAGGTATGTAATATATTCATATAGTATTTTCTCTGTAGTTATTATGTGAATTTCATAGACTGTATTAGACCTGTACCTCAAAATATATTAACATTGGTTAATTTTTCGTTTACCCATGTTGGTCCTCTACATATGTTTTAATTTGTTTGAGGCTCATTTATTGATAGTTTCTGTGGTTTACAGTGGAGCACTTACCGTAGATACTCGAGTATAAGCCGAGTTTTTCAGCACGATTTTTCGTGCTGAAAACACCCCCCTCGGCTTATACTCGAGTGAACTCCCCCACCCGCAGTGGTCTTCAACCTGCGGACCTCCAGAGGTTTCAAAACTACAACTCCCAGCAAGCCCGGGCAGCCATCGGCTGTCCGGGCTTGCTGGGAGTTGTAGTTTTGAAACCTCCGGAGGTCCGCAGGTTGAAGACCACTGCGGCCTTCAACATCATCCAGCCCCCTCTCACCCCCTTTAGTTCTGAGTACTCACCTCCGCTCGGCGCTGGTCCGGTCCTGCAGGGCTGTCCGGTGAGGAGGTGGTCCGGTGGGATAGTGGTTCCGGGCTGCTATCTTCACCGGGGAGGCCTCTTCTAAGCGCTTCGGGCCCGGCCTCAGAATAGTCACGTTGCCGTGACAACGACGCAGAGGTGCGTTCATTGCCAACGTACTTCTGCGTCATTGTTAAGGCAACGCCTCTATTCCGGGCCGGAAGCGCAGAGAAGAGGCGCCCCCGGTGAAGATGGCAGCCCGGACCACCTCCTCACCGGACCACCTCCTCACCGGACAGCCCTGCAGGACCGGACCAGCGCCGAGCGGAGGTGAGTACTCAGAACTAAAGGGGGGGAGAGGGGGCTGGATGATGTTGAAGGCCGCAGTGGTCTTCAACCTGCGGACCTCCGGAGGTTTCAAAACTACAACTTCCAGCAAGCCCGGACAGCCGATGGCTGCCCGGGCTTGCTGGGAGTTGTAGTTTTGAAACCTCTGGAGGTCCGCAGGTTGAAGACCACTGAGGGCGAATGATGAGAAGAGGATGATGAAGGGGGGGGGGTGTGGGGATGATGAAGGGGGGTGGGGATGATGAAGGGGGGGGGTGGGGATGATGAAGGGGGGTGGGGATGATGAAGGGGGGGGTGTGGGATGATTACAAGGGGATGATGAAGGGGGGATGTGTGGGATGATAAGGGGATGATGAAGGGGGGATGTGCGGGATGATAAGGGGATGATGAAGGGGGGATGTGTGGGATGATGACAAGGGGATGATGAAGGGGGGATGTGTGGGATGATAAGGGGATGATGAAGGGGGGATGTGTGGGATGATAAGGGGATGATGAAGGGGGGGATGTGTGGGATGATGACAAGGGGATGATGATGAGGATGTTAATGACGGGTCTGGATGATGACAGGGGGGGATGAGGTATTTCCCACCCTAGGCTTATACTCGAGTCAATAACTTTTCCTGGGATTTTGGGTTGAAATTAGGGGTCTCGGCTTATACTCGGGTCGGCTTATACTCGAGTATATACGGTATGTAATATTTTAAGATTTACTTTAGAAAAATGATTCATACACCTTTTAGTGTGTATATACTGTGGGGCATTAGCCCTGTAGAGACAAACCTCAGAACTCCAACTCCCATTCCGTTTCCTCCCAGCTTCAGCTTGCAGAGTGATTCAAACCTTTAACCCCTTAAGGGCTCAGGGTTTTTCCGTTTTTGCACTTTCGTTTTTTCCTCCTTACCTTTTAAAAATCATAACCCTTTCAATTTTCCACCCAAAAATCCATATTATGGCTTATTTTTTGCATCGCCAATTCTACTTTGCAGTGACATTAGTCATTTTACCGAAAAATTCACGACGAAACGGAAAAAAAAAAAATCATTGTGCGTCAAAATCGAAGAAAAAACGACATTTTGTAAATTTTGGGGGCGTCCGTTTCTACGCAGTGCATATTTCGGTACAAATGACACCTTATCATTATTCTGTAGGTCCATACGATTAAAATGATACCCTACTTATATAGGTTAGATTTTGTCGTACTTCTGGAAAAAATCATAACTACATGCAGGAAAATTTATACGTTTAAAAATGTCATCTTCTGACCCCTATAACTTTTTTATTTTTCCACGTACAGGGCGGTATGAGGGCTCATTTTTTGCACCGTGATCTGAAGTTTTTATCGGTATGATTTTTGTTTTGATCGGACTTTTTGATCACTTTTTATTCATTTTTTAATGGTATAAAAAGTGACCAAAATACGCTTTTTTGGACTTTGGAATTTTTTTGCACGTATGCCATTGACTGTGCGGTTTAATTAACAATATATTTTTATAGTTCGGACATTTACGCACGCGGCGATACCACATATGTTTATTTTTATTTTTATTTACACTGTTTTATTTTTTTCATGGGAAAAGGGGGGTGATTCAAACTTTTATTAGGGAAGGGGTTAAATGACCTTTATTAACACTTTTTTTTTTTACTTTTTTTTTTGCAGTGTTATAGCTCCAATAGGGACCTATAACACTGCACACACTGATCTCTTATGCTGATCACTGGCGTGTGATCAGCGTTATCGGCGCTTGACTGCTCCTGCCTGGATCTCAGGCACGGAGCAGTCATTTGTCGGACACCGAAGAGGCAGGTAACGGCCCTCCCGGTGTCCTGTAAGCTGTTCGGGACACCGCAATTTCACCGCGGCGGTCCCGAACAGTCCGACTGACTAGCCGGGATACTTTCACTTTCGCTTTAGAAGCGGCGGTCAGCTTTGACCGCCACTTCTAAAGGGTTAATACCGCACATCGCCGCGATCGGCGATGTGTGGTATTAGCCGTGGGTTCTGGCCGTTGATGAGCGCCGGGACCGACGCGATGTGATGCTATCGCGGGAGCTGGCGCAGGACGTAAATATACGTCCTGCGTCGTTAAAGGGTTAAACCTTTAACCCCTTAAGGACGCAGGACGTAAATGTACGTCCTGATGAGGTGGTACTTAACGCACCAGGACGTACATTTACGTCCTGTGCATAACCGCGGGCATCGGAGCGATGCCCGTGTCATGCGCGGCTGATCCCGGCTGCTGATCGCAGCCAGGGACCCGCCGGCAATGGCCGACGCCCGCGATCTCGCGGGCGTCCGCCATTAACCCCTCAGGTGCCGGGATCAATACAGATCCCGGCATCTGCGGCAGTGCGCGATTTGAATGAATGATCGGATCGCCGGCAGCGCTGCTGCGGGGAACCGATCATTCAGAACGCCGCACGGAGGTCCCCTCTCCTTCCTCCGTCCGGCTCCCGGCGTCTCCTGCTCTGGTCTGTGATCAAGCAGACCAGAGCAGAAGATCGCCGATAACACTGATCTGTTCTATGTCCTATACATAGAACAGATCAGTATTAGCAATCATGGTATTACTATGAATAGTCCCCTATGGGGACTATTCAAGTGTAAAAAAAAAAATGTAAAAGTAAAAAAAAAGTGAAAAATCCCCTCCCCCAATAAAAAAGTAAAACGTCAGTTTTTTCCTATTTTACCCCCAAAAAGCGTAAAAAAAATTTTTTATAGACATATTTGGTATCGCCGCATGCGTAAATGTCCGAACTATTAAAATAAAATGTTAATGATCCCGTACGGTGAACGGCGTGAAGGAAAAAAAAAATCCAAAATTCCTACTTTTTTAATACATTTTGTTAAAAAAAATTATAAAAAATGTATTAAAAGTTTTTATATGCAAATGTGGTATCAAAAAAAAGTACAGATCATGGCGCAAAAATGAGCCCCCATACCGCCGCTTATACGGAAAAATAAAAAAGTTAGAGGTCATCAAAATAAAGGGATTATAAACGTACTAATTTGGTTAAAAAGTTTGTGATTTTTTTTTTAAGCGCAACAATAATATAAAAGTATGTAATAATGGGTATCATTTTAATTGTATTGACCCTCAGAATAAAGAACAAACGTCATTTTTACCATAAATTGTACGGCGTGAAAACGAAACCTTCCAAAATTAGCAAAATTGCGTTTTTCGTTTTAATTTCCCCACAAAAATAGTGTTTTTTGGTTGCGCCATACATTTTATGATATAATGAGTGATGTCGTTACAAAGGACAACTGGTCGCGCAAAAAACAAGCCCTCATACTAGTCTGGCGATGAAAATATAAAAGCGTTATGATTTTTAGAAGGCGAGGAGGAAAAAATGAAAACGTAAAAATTTAATTGTCTGAGTCCTTAAGGCCAAAATGGGCTGAGTCCTTAAGGGGTTAAAGGGGTACTCCGCTGGAAAAACCAATTTTTTTTGTTTTCTTTTTTAAATCAACTGGTGCCAGAAAGTTAAACATATTTGTAAATGACTTTTATTAAAAAATCTTAATCCCTCCAGTACTTATTAGCTGCTGAATGCTACAGAGGAAATTCCTTTCTTTTTGGAACACTGATGACATCACGACCACAGTGCTCTCTGCTGACATCTCTGTCCATTTTAGCAACCGTGCATAGCAGATGTATGCTAAGGGCAGCATGGTGGCTTAATGGTTAGCACTGTGGCCTTGGGTTTAAATCCCACTAAGGACAACAATAAATAAAGACTTATTATTATTATAATAACGTCAGCAGAGAGCAATGTGTTCGTGATGTCATCAGAGAGCATTCCAAAAAGAAAACAATTTCCTCTGTAGTATTCAGCAGCTAATAAATACAGGAAGGATTAAGATTTTTTTAATGGAAGTAATTTACAAATATGTCAACTTTCTGGCACCAGTTGATTTAAAAAAGAAAAAAAAATTGTTTTTCCACCGGAGTACCCCTTTAACCACTTAAGGACCTAGGGCGTATGGATACGCCTTGACGTCCTGGTACTTAAGGACCCAGGGCATAACCATACGCCCGTGGGAATTTCGGTCCCCGCCGCGTGCCGGGCGGGGACCGGGCTGGGGTGACTGCTGATATCAATCAGCAGGCACCCCGTGCAAATGCCCAGGGGGGTCATCAGTACCCCCGACCACCCGCCGACCCCCCTCCGCCCCCCGTCGGCGATCGGCGCAAATCGCAAGTGAATTCACACTTGCGATTTGCGCCGATTCCGGGTTAATACGGGTCTATTGTGACCCGGAATAGAAGGGGGATCGCGGTTGTCTAAGACACTCACGATCCCCCTGTAAGCATAGGAGTGAGGTGGCAGGGTTGCCACCCCTCCTATCCCTGCTATTGGTCTGCTATTGATCGTCAGAGGCGACGACCAATAGCAGACCGGGGGCGGGGGGGGGTTAACTTTCGTTTTCCCCGTCCTGCCCACCCACAATAGGCAGGGCAGAACGGGGAACTGAAGGGGACCGGGCACCGACGTCCACTTACCCATCCGGAGGCTGCAGCGACGTTGATCGGCGGGCGGCGTCACGTGCGTCTGAAGAGGACGGCTGCCGGGATCCTACGGAAGCCGGTAAGTTGGAGGGTTACAGTCTGAGACCGTCGTCCCTAACTGTAGCCCTCCAGATGTTGCAAAACTACAACTCCCAGCATGCCCAGACAGCTGTTTAGGCATGCTGGAATATGTAGACCACTATACAGTGGTCTCTAAACTATATCCCTCCAGATGTTGGAAAACTACAACTCCCAGCATGCCCACATAGCTGTTTGTTGTCTGGGCATGCTGGGAGTTGTAGTTTTGCAACATCTGGAGGTCCACAGTTTGGAGATCACTGTGCAGTGGTCTAAAAACTGTAGCTCTCCAGATGTTGCAAAACTGCAATTACCAGCATGCCCAGAAAGCAAACAGCTGTCCCGGCATGCTGGGAGTTGTAGTTGGGTACCTCCAGCTGTTGCATAACTACATCTCCCAGCATGCCCTTCGGTGATTAGTACATGCTGGGAGTTGTAGTTTTGCAACAGCTGGAGGCACACTGGTTGGAAAATATTGAGTTAGGTAACAGAACCTAACTGAAGGTTTTCCAACCAGTGTGCCTCCAGCTGTTGCAAAACTACAACTCCCAGCATGCACGGTCTGTCAGTACATGCTGGGAGTTGTAGTTTTGAAACAGCTGGAGGTTTGCCCCCCCCCCCCATGTGAACGTACAGGGTACATTCACACAGGCAGGTTTACAGTAACTTTCCTACTTCAAGTTTAGGCTGCGGCACATTTTTCGCCGCAGCGCAAACTCCTAGCGGGAAATTCACTGTAACCCGCCAGTGTGAACGTACCCTAAAAACACTTCACTACACTAACATATAATAAAGGGTAAAACACAACATATTCACCCCTTACACTGTCTCCCCCCCCCCCCCCCCCAATAAACAATTTAAAACGTCTTGTACAGCAGGGTTTCCATAACGGAGCCTCCAGCTGTTGCAAAACAACAACTCCCAGCATTTCTGGACAGCCACTGACTGTCCAGGCATGCTGGGAGTTTAGCAACAGCTGGAGGCACCCTGTTTGGGAATCACTGGCATAGAATACCCCTATGTCCACCCCTATGCAATCCCTAATTTAGTCGTCAAATGCGCATGGTGCTCTCTTACTTCGGAGCCCTGTCGTATTTCAAGGAAACAGTTTAGGGCCATATATGGGGTATCGCCGTACTCGGGAGAAATTGCACTACAAATTTTGGGGGTCTATTTTTCCTTTTACCGCTTGTGAAAAGGAAAAGTTGGGGGCTACACCAGCCTGTTAATGTAAAAAAATTAAAAATTTTACACAAACATGCTGGTGTTGCCCCATACTTTTTATTTCCACAAGCGGTAAAAGGAAAAAAAGACCCCCAAAATTTGTAACGCAATTTCTCCTGAGTACAGAAATACCCCAGATGTGGGCGTAAAATGCTCTGCGGGCACACAACAAGCCTCAGGAGTGAGAGCGCACCATGTACATTTGAGGCCTAAATTGGTGATTTGCACAGGGGTGGCTGATTTTACATCGGTTCTGACAAACGCAAAAAAAAATAAAAAATACCCACATGTGACCCCATTTTGGGAACTTCACCCCTCACCGAACGTGACAAGGGGTATAGTGAGCCTGAACACCCCACAGGTGTTTGATGAATTTTCATTAAATTTGGATGGGAAAATGAAAAAAATTATATTTTTTCACTAAAATGCTGGTTTTATCCTAAATTTTTCATTTTAACAAGGGAAAATAGGAAAAAAGCCCCCCCCCCCAAATTTGTAACCCCATCTCTTCTGAGGAAGAACGTACCCCATATGTGAATTTAAAGTGCTCTGCGGGCGAACTACAATGCTCAGAAGAGAAGGAGCGCCATTGGGATTTTGTAGAGAAAATTTGTCCGGAATTGAAGGCCACATGTGTTTACAAAGCCCCCATAGTGCCAGAACAATGGACCCCTGACACATGTGACGCCATTTTGGAAACTACACCCCTCACGTAATGTAATAAGGGGTACATTGAGAATTTACGCCCCACAGGTGTCTGACAGATTTTTGGAACAGTGGTCCGTAAAAATGAAAAATTTAATTTTTAATTTGCACAGCCCACTATTCCAAAGATCTGTGGGGTGTAAATACTCACTGCACCCCTTATTAAATTCTGTGAGGGGTGTAGTTTCCAAAATGGGGTCACATGTGGGGGGGTCCACTCTTCTGGCACCACGGGGGGCTTTGTAAATGCACATGGCCCCTGACTACCATTCCAAACTAATTATCTTTCCAAAAGCTCAATGGCGCTCCTCCTCTTCTGAGCATTGTAGTTCGCCCGCAAAGCATTTTACGTCCTAACATGGGGTATTTCCATACTCAGAAGAGATGGGGTTACAAATTTGGGGGGGCATTTTCTCCCATTACCCTTTGTAAAAATGGTAAATTTGGGGGAAAAACTGCACTTTAGTGAAAAAAAAATATTTTTCGTTTACACATCCGACTTTAACGAAAAGTCGTCAAACACCTGTGGGGTGTTAAGGCTCACTGGACCCCTTGTTACGTGCCTTGAGGGGTCTAGTTTCCAAAATGGTATGCCATGTCGGGGTTTTCTGCTGTTCTGGCACCATAGGGGCTTGCTAAATGCGACATGCCCCCCAAAAACCATTTCAGTAAAATTCCCTCTCCAAAATCCCATTGTCGCTCCTTCCCTTCTGAGCCCTCTAGTGCACCCGCCGAACACTTGACATACACATATGAGGTATTTCCTTACTTGAGAGAAATTGGGTTACAAATTTTGGGGGGATTTTTCATCTATCACCCCTTGTAAAAATTCAAAAACTGGGTCTACAAGAACATGCGAGTGTAAAAAATGAAGATTTTGAATTTTCTCCTTCACTTTGCTGCTATTCCTGTGAAACACCTAAAGGGTTAACACACTTACTGAATGTCATTTTGAATACTTTGGGGGGTGTAGTTTTTATAATGGGGTCTTTTATGGGGTATTTCTAATTTGAAGGCCCTTCAAATCCACTTCAAAACTGAACTGGTCCCTGAAAAATTCCGATTTTGAAAATTTTGTGAAAAATTGGAAAATTGCTGCTGAACTTTGAAGCCCCCTGATGTCTTCCAAAAGTAAAAACACGTCAATTTTATGATGCCAACATAAAGTAGACATATTGTATATGTGAATCAATGTATAATTTATTTGGAATATCCATTTTCCTTATAAGCAGAGAGCTTCAAAGTAAAAAAAAATGCTAAATTTTCAAATTTTTCATCAAATTTTGGAATTTTTCACCAACAAATGATGCAAGTATTGACAAAATTTTACCACTAACATAAAGTAGAATATGTCACGAAAAAACAGTCTCGGAATCAGAATGAAAGGTAAAAGCATCCCAGAGTTATTAATGCTTGAAGTGACAGCGGTCAGATGTTCAAAAAATGGCCGGGTCCTTAAGGTATATTTGGGCCGGGTCCTTAAGGGGTTAAGGTCTAGTAACAAGCTACCTTGAGCACCTGTGCTAATGGACTTTATCAAAGGCTCCTCCAGCAGCTGTGTTCTGCTATGGGTTTCATTCTTTTCTGGAATTCCCATACCTCACCCAGATTTCCCTGGATGAAATATGTGCTTCCTAAAACTTAGTAGATACATAAGACAGGTACCTTTTGGGAAATATAGCAATCCCTGGCCACCATTCTATTTTATGACCAGGTAATCCCCTGTGGCACTATAAACCTGTGCCATTCTTTATTCTACTGACAAACTAAGGAGGTAGCTGAGACTTTCTCTTATTTCATGTTTATTTAATTTGTTATTACAATTCACTAACTTATTACTACTTATTCACAGTGTTATTGAAAATATTATGGTAAATACAGAGGTAAGTAATACATATTAATATATGACTGTGCTAATTTTCTTCCTCCATTAGTATTTGATGTCCAGTTAGTTTCCTGACTTTGAACGAAATTTGCCTTTAACCCCTTCAGGACCAGGCCAATTTTGACCTTCAGTGCCAAGGCTCCTATTTCAAATCTGATCTATCCCACTTTTTGTTGTGATAACTTTGGGTCACGTTAAACAATCAAAGTGATTCTGAGATTGTTTTTTCGTGACATATTGTACTTGATGTTGTTGGTAAATTTTGGTCCATACATTCTGCACTTTTGTCTTGAAAAACCACACATGTAATTTGACTTTTCCTGTATTTTGGATGTCTGTGTTTTACCCACAGGCCACTTATTACACAGGGTCTGTTAGTGTTAGAGTGCTCCAGTGCAGTAAAACTTATCCCCTATCCAAAGGATAGGGGATAAGTTTTAGATTGTGGGGATCCAGCTGCTAAGAACCCCCCGTGATCTCCTGAGCACCCCAGCAGTTCCCAGGAAGGAGCGTATCAACCTCCTCATTAAACAGCAGCGGACATTCCTCCTTCATGTATCTCTATGGGAGAGCCGGAGACATATCGTTTGGGAATCTCCGGCTCTCCCATAGAGATACATGGAGGGGGCGTGTCGGCCACCACTTCGTACCAGGGTCGACAATCTCCTTTTCTGGGGACTACCGGGGTGCCATACAGAAGATCACGGGGGATCCCATCGGTCGGATCCCTCGTGATCTAAAACAAAGGATAAGGGATAAGTTTTACTGCCCGGGAGTATTTCTTTATTGTGTTTACTAAAGGAGCCACTCCCTTTTTAAAACACCTAGATACCATTTCTGCTTTTCACCTTTGCATTTAAGGGGTTAAACGGCCTACAATTTAGTTGTCTCTTATTCCAATCAGTGCAACATGGTCTCATATGGTATATCTGACACAAAAGTGTTGTGCCATTTTTTGCATTATAATAGTATTGTATGGTGTAGGAAGTAGTAACTTTACATGCTGTACTATTACAACTCTGAGTAGTAAGGAGTTAAAGATTGAAATTATAAGATGAATAAAAAATAATCTTAAAACCTTTTCTTTTTTTTTTTTCTTTATTGTATAGAAATTGAACCAATTAATGGACTTTACAACAAATAATGACTTTTTGAATTACTTGGTAAGCTTTATGTTTTCAGTCTGCACATGTACTGCTCTGTCTGCTCAAACTTTTAGGGGAGCCATGCATCCAGCCTGGTTGGTCACCATTGAACTGGATGACTTTAATGTACATACTTTTTTTTTTTATTATAATTTTTTTTTATCAGATAGTTTTTATTAAGTTTTTTAAACACAGTTTAACAATAACATACATTCCCCAACAACCCCCTCCCCCCCACACACAGAACCATTCCGTCTCAACCCCTCCCCACTAAAGCCCTTCAACCCTCATTGTACATAAGTCATAAACCATAAACCAGCTCCAGCAAATCCACATCAATAGCATAGCTGAATAAAAAAGAACAAAGTAAAAAAAAAGAAGGATATAAAAACTCAGTCCCCCGAATCCATGGAAAATAACGTTCGCAGTCGCATTCCACTAAATCACACACACAGCCATCCTCATACACGTCAGGGGGGGAAATGCAGCATACCAGGGCACCCCAACATTAGCTCGCTTGTCAACCCTTCCATTCAGAACCACATATTAGAGGAACCATCCTAAGTTAAGATACGTCTGCAGGGGGATCGAATCTCTGCACCCAGGGACCCCAGACACCATCAAACTTCCTCTCCACTTTGCTCTTAATATAGATCCCCTTTTCGAGTTTCACTACTTGTGTTACCCTTGCGATGAGATCAGCCATTCCCGGAGGAGAGGATCTGATCCAAAACTGTGCGATCAACTTTCTGGCTTGATACAAGATTCTCAGAATCCCAACCTCTGCCAGGGAGTGCTCCCCACCACAGCCTATAAGTCCAAGTAGGCATTCCTTGGGAGCTCTGTTAATGGTCACCCCATACACTGTTCTAATGATCTG
Source organism: Hyla sarda (assembly GCF_029499605.1). NCBI lineage: Eukaryota > Metazoa > Chordata > Amphibia > Anura > Hylidae > Hyla > Hyla sarda. The sequence goes on from NC_079193.1 coordinate 184,246,076, forward strand.
CAGCACTTCAGTCCAATAAGTCAGCAAACAAGGGCACGTCCACATCATGTGTATCAGATGTGCCTCCAGCTCACCGCAACGCGGACAAGCCGAGTCAGACCTTACCCCTATCATATGAAGAAATGAGGGAGTCTTATATACCCTGTGAATAAAGAACAGTTGAGACAGCCTATTGGATTCCGATAGAGACAAAAATGGGGTAAGTGCCAGTACAGTACTCCAGTCCTCATCAGTCAGGATCCCAAGGTCCCTCTCCCATTTAGACCGAACCGTCAAAGGGAAACCCTCATGATGGAAGCCAAGTAGTTCCCCATAAAGCCAGGAAAGCACACCAGCAGAATCACGTTTAGTCACAGTAGATTCCAGCACCCTATTAGACTGTACCCGTAGCACTTTCACCCGATTTTGCGACTCATAGGCATGACGGATCTGTAAATAGCGGTAAAATGAGGAACTCGGTAGGGCAAACTCCTCCCGTATGTCCTCAAATGACCGAACAACCCCCTGATCAGCCAACTGACCAAACTCACAAAGTCCCCTCCTCTCCCAGAACTCAGCATCGTCATAGGAATTAAAGACAGGCAAGCCAGAGTTATGCCACAGTGGAGTAAATTTGAAATAACTGGTAATACCTAAGAGTTTTCTCACGTGGCCCCAGAGCTTACACAGTAGGCGAGTCGTAGGAGAGGAGTCAGGAGGTCTGGTAAGGGCCCCAATCTCTAAAATGTGTAACGGTATCCTACCCCCATGTTTGGCCATAAACAATCGACCAGTAGGTCCCAATGTGTAATGCGCTGCCCATCCTCTCACCTGATGCAACTGCGACGCGAGATAATACAACCATGGATTCGGTAATGCAAGCCCCCCTGAAGATTTACCCCGCTGTAATGTTTCCAATTTAATCCTAGCGGCCCCACCCCCCCCCAAACCAGTAGCCTGAAAAGTCTCTGAATCCTCTGAAAGTGAAACATCTCAATCCACACCGGGGAATTCTGCAAGATATATAACAGTTGCGGCATAAGAACCATTTTGGCTAGATTAGTACGTCCAACTACCGAGAGTGGGAACTTACACCATACGGACTCTTTTTGGGAGCTTTTATCTAGAAGGGGGAGTAGATTGCGAGGAACAAAATCATGTAAGGAGGGAGTAATGTAAATTCCTAAAGCTAGAGACTACTTGTATCTTAGAGATAGCTATCTGAGGCACTTCTGGTAAAGGGTCTAGAGGCAACAGGACCGACTTGTCCCAGTTGATGAATAATCCAGAGTATGACCCAAATTCTGTAATAAGGGACACCACCGGGGCCAGTGAGTGAGCTGTGTCTCCCAAAAACAACAACATGTCATCAGCGTATAGGGCTACCCTTTCTTCCATATTCCCATACTGAAACCCCATTACATCAGGTGACATCCTTAGTAGGCTAGCCAGAGGCTCAATAGCTATAGCAAAGAGCAGGGGCGACAGGGGACACCCCTGTCGCGTACCTCTCTGCAGGTCAAATGTCGAGGAGGTCTTACCATTAATTCTGAGACGGGCAACCGGGCTCTGGTAGAGAAGCTTAACGTAAGAAAGGAATCTGTCACCGAACCCCATGTCACTCATCACACGCCACAAGTAGTTCCATTCGACGCTGTCAAACGCCTTGGCAGCGTCCAACGAAAAAAACGAACGGGCCCCTACACCATCCTGAGACATCTGCAAATTGAGATACACCCTCCTAATGTTATCAACTGTAGATTTACCAGGCATAAATCCAGTCTGATCCCCATGGATCAATGAAAGTATGACCCCAGCCAGCCTGTTAGCAAGTACTCAAGCCAGCAGCTTCACATCTGTACACAAAAGAGAGATTGGTCTATATGAACCAGCACAAAGAGGGTCCTTTCCAGGCTTTGGAATAAGTACAATGATGGCTTCCATCATGGAGCGAGGCAACGAACCCTCTAAAACCGCTGACTCAACCACCCGCAACAGCTGCGGCAGTAAAACACCTGACAATTTTTTATAGACCTCACTAGGGAGGCCATCCGGGCCCGGGGCTTTTTCATTATTTGCATCTTTCAATGCCTGTTCCAGTTCCTCTAGAGAGATGGGAGAGTCCAGCTCTCCCCTCTGCTCCTGAGTAAGGGAAGGCAACCCAGCTCTACGGACATATTCCCCCAAAGCCCCCTCGGAACAGGAGGCCCTAGACGAATACGCATCCTTATAGAAAGCCAACATTATCTCCATAATCCCATTATCATCAGTGACCTCACGACCCTGCTCATCCCTCAAACCGCTAATAAACGAAATCCCCTGCTGCGCACTAGCAACCGAGGCCAGCAATTTGCCAGTACTTTCACCATATTCAAAATACCTTTGCTTAACAAAAAAGCGTTTATATTCAGCAGCTTCCTCCAAGTACACTTTATAATCTCCTTGTGCCTGCAACCAAACCTCCTCCGTCTTCTGGGAGGGAGCCGAGACATACGCATGCTCAGCTCCAACCACAGACAATTTCAGCTTCTCCCCCCTCTCCCTTGTGAACGATTTATGTATACTAATATCACGGATAAAAAGCCCACGCAAGTATGCTTTAAGGGAATCCCACACTGTAGAGACTGAGGCCGAACCCACATTCAGGGCAAGATATTCCCGAATCTCGGCACAGACAATGTCAGCAGTAGTCAGTACCTGCAACCAGAACGGATTCAGTCTTCACAGGGGGCGCACCCCTCCAGCCCCGTCCGTGAAGTCAAGGTTAAGCCTGATAGGGGAGTGGTCTGAAAGGCCTCTAGCCAAATATTCTACCTTCCTGATCATTCTAGCCATTTCCCCATCACCAATAGCCAAGTCTATCCTAGAGAGGGTCCTATGCGTGGCCAAATAGCAGGAGTACTGCAGAACTGAAGGGTTGCGACAGCGCCACAAGTCAAAAAGATCTACCTCAGATATTATATTAGCAAGTCCAGTCGGCCTAGAGCAAGGGTAGCGTATAGGGCTACCCTTTCTTCCATATTCCCATACCGAAACCCCATTACATCAGGTGACATCCTTAGTAGGCTAGCCAGAGGCTCAATAGCTATAGCAAAGAGCAGGGGCGACAGGGGACACCCCTGTCGTGTACCTCTCTGCAGGTCAAATGTCGAGGAGGTCTTACCATTAATTCTGAGACGGGCAACCGGGCTCTGGTAGAGAAGCTTAACGTAAGAAAGGAATCTGTCACCGAACCCCATGTCACTCATCACACGCCACAAGTAGTTCCATTCGACGCTGTCAAACGCCTTGGCAGCGTCCAACGAAAAAACCGAACGGGCCCCTACACCATCCTGAGACATCTGCAAATTGAGATACACCCTCCTAATGTTATCAACTGTAGATTTACCAGGCATAAATCCAGTCTGATCCCCATGGATCAATGAAAGTATGACCCCAGCCAGCCTGTTAGCAAGTACTCAAGCCAGCAGCTTCACATCTGTACACAAAAGAGAGATTGGTCTATATGAACCAGCACAAAGAGGGTCCTTTCCAGGCTTTGGAATAAGTACAATGATGGCTTCCATCATGGAGCGAGGCAACGAACCCTCTAAAACCGCTGACTCAACCACCCGCAACAGCTGCGGCAGTAAAACACCTGACAATTTTTTATAGACCTCACTAGGGAGGCCATCCGGGCCCGGGGCTTTTTCATTATTTGCATCTTTCAATGCCTGTTCCAGTTCCTCTAGAGAGATGGGAGAGTCCAGCTCTCCCCTCTGCTCCTTAGTAAGGGAAGGCAACCCAGCTCTACGGACATATTCGCCCAAAGCCCCCTCGGAACAGGAGGCCCTAGACGAATACGCATCCTTATAGAAAGCCAACATTATCTCCATAATCCCATTATCATCAGTGACCTCACGACCCTGCTCATCCCTCAAACCGCTAATAAACGAAATCCCCTGCTGCGCACTAGCAACCGAGGCCAGCAATTTACCAGTACTTTCACCATATTCAAAATACCTTTGCTTAACAAAAAAGCGTTTATATTCAGCAGCTTCCTCCAAGTACACTTTATAATCTCCTTGTGCCTGCAACCAAACCTCCTCCGTCTTCTGGGAGGGAGCCGAGACATACGCATGCTCAGCTCCAACCACAGACAATTTCAGCTTCTCCCCCCTCTCCCTTGTGAACGATTTATGTATACTAATATCACGGATAAAAAGCCCACGCAAGTATGCTTTAAGGGAATCCCACACTGTAGAGACTGAGGCCGAACCCACATTCAGGGCAAGATATTCCCGAATCTCGGCACAGACAATGTCAGCAGTAGTCAGTACCTGCAACCAGAACGGATTCAGTCTTCACAGGGGGCGCACCCCTCCAGCCCCGTCCGTGAAGTCAAGGTTAAGCCTGATAGGGGAGTGGTCTGAAAGGCCTCTAGCCAAATATTCTACCTTCCTGATCATTCTAGCCATTTCCCCATCACCAATAGCCAAGTCTATCCTAGAGAGGGTCCTATGCGTGGCCAAATAGCAGGAGTACTGCAGAACTGAAGGGTTGCGACAGCGCCACAAGTCAAAAAGATCTACCTCAGATATTATATTAGCAAGTCCAGTCGGCCTAGAGCAAGGGGGGGGGGGGTTGAGATCCCCAAAACCTATCCACTGAAGCATCCAAGACCTGATTAAAATCACCACAGATAAGTACGGGGGCTACTGGGAAACCCGAGACTATAGAGAGAACACGGTGCATGATAGTACTACTATAAGGGGGAGAGATGTATAACCCCACAAATATAACCATGCGGCGAGACACCTCTCCCAAAAAACAAACATATCTACCCTCCGGGTCAGTGCTAGAGGAGAGGACACGAAATGGGATAGATTTATGGACCAATATACTAACTCCCCTAGCATGAGAAGAAAAGGTAGAGTGGAACGAATGACCAACCCAGGCTCTATGAAGAACCTCAGTGGTGGTTCCTGTCAGATGGGTCTCAGTAAGACATAGTATTGCTGGTTGAAAATGCCTCACCGCATTAAGAACAGCATATCATTTGGACACATCACCCAACCCCCTAACATTCCACCCTATAAAATTAAAGGTAGCCATCCTGAAGGAGTAAATAGGCAGACAGCAGCCCCAGAATCATCAAGCACACTCACGGGGCCCAGGAACAACCTCACGGGGATCAGGAGCACATTCAGAAGGAGCAGTCAGAGAGAGCAAATAGCAGCGGAGGGAGAGACGGAAAACACACCCAAAAAACAGGGAAGAACAAACCAACATCCAAAGTCCACACACCAACATAACCATACCAATCGCCGCGGCACGCGGCATCCAGGAGCGCAAACATACCCACACCAGACATCCACATAGTTTAAACATACCCAGGAAAGAAACCAGGATGAGAGGATGAAGGTGAGCGCATATTGCAACCAGTCAGACAGCAGGCCAAACATTCCCAAGCATGCAGTAATTGAGCTTCTTCGTCTTCTTTGTTTCCAACAATGGTCATATCCCTTCTGAACACTAGTCAGCAGATCCCAACCCAGAAGACTCCCACCCACCCCCAGAAAATCAAAAATAACATCTCCAAATAATACAAAGAATAATGCAGACCCGCCCTCCCCCACCACCCCCCACCATAAAAGTAACAGTATCAGGTGCCCCTACTCAGGGAATTTCAGGTACAAGAAATAAAGCAAGTCTTAACAGCAGAGCACTAAGAGCACATATCCGACAGGGCATCACAAAGTCAATCCAGAGCAGGTTCCGGTGAGCCCCTGCGGGCCCTCCGGCGCAATTGAGCTTCATGTGTGTCCAACCAACGAACCGCAGCATCTACTCCCTCAAAGAAATGGGTAGTCCCCAAAGCAACCACCCTCAGCCTGGCAGGGTAGAGCATAGAATATGGTAAATCCAGGGTGCGCAGTCTTTTTTTTCACATTCATAAAGGAGGCGCGTTTCTTCTGCACCTCGGCTGAGAAATCCGGAAAAAAGGAAATGACATGGTTGTCCACAGTCACCGGCTGTTTTTCTCTGGCCAGTTTAAGAATTAAATCCCAGTCACGGTAATGTAAAAGTTTCACTAGCATAGATCTGGGCGGACCGCCTGGAGGGAACGGCCTCATAGGGACCCGGTGAGCTCTCTCCACAGCAAAGAGAGGGGTCAGATTGTCAGCACCAAACACCTCCTTTAGCCAGGTTTCCATGTACTCTGTTGGTGTACGGCCCTCACATTTTTCAGGCAGTCCTATTATCCGCACGTTCTTACGGCGCAGACGATTTTCCAGATCATCTGCTTTAGCCTTGAGGAAATCAATGTCCTGACTGTGTCTAGTAGAGTCCCGAACTATAGACACCACAGTATCCTCCACATCACTAATCCTACTCTCCACAGCAGAGGTGCGCTCCGTCACTTTCTGCAGATCATGACTCAGTAGAGAAATAGCAGACTGCACTGTGCCCACCTGAACGGTCAGCTGAGATAATGTAGTGTTACATCGTTGTATTTCTGCAAAGACTGCGGCCAGAGTAGGTTCAGCGGCAGGGACATCCGGGGCACCAGCTTGCGCACCAGATATAGCAGGAGGGGTATTGGGCAATGATACATGTGATCCCACAACAGAAGCCTGCAGAAATGTGTCATAGTCCTCCAGTGGGTCCAGGGGGGTCCCCATATCTACCCTAGGAAGAGGGGCTCCCACACAGACAGGAGAATCAGGGGACGACCGTCTTAGCGCAAACCTCTCCAACTTTGCCGCTACTTCCTGCTGAAGGGTTAATGTATTCCTAGATGATGAAGACCTGCTGGCTCCCTGCTGTGAGGGACCAGCCCCCTCCTTATTCCTCCGGCCCATAGTAAAATGCAGTCAATGAAACAGTGAAAGCACACAGTGTGGTACCCTATAGGCCACCAACTTCACTCCAGCCAGGTATACAGTTCACAGTGCTATATGTATGAAATGCATCAGCAGATGTAGGGTGAGGGGGGGGGGGGGGGGGCACACAGGCACAAGGAGCAGGGCACAGGATGGGCAGCAGGAGAGAGAGTGCAGCCAGTACCCACAAAAACTTAGCAAAATGTCCAGTCCCAGATGTTATAGGGTGGTCAGAGGAGGGCCCCCCAAAGCGCAGCAGCAGTCCAGTGGGGTAACTCCAGCAGCTCCCAGCAAGAACAGCAGGCCCGCCGCAATAGAGGGAGCCTGAACGCCCAGGGACACTTCCCACCTGCTCCCCGAAGAGGACAGTCCGTCCCACACCCCCTCAGCCCGGCCGGACCAGTCAGGTACCTTAAACAGGGACTCCGGCAAGAGTCCCTGCAGCTCCGACAGCAGCGCGGTCTCTCCTTCACCGGACGCCGCCTCCCGCACTCCAGCAACGTGGTCCCGATCAGCAGGCAGATGGAGGACGTGCCGGGCCCTCGGGGACTTCAGAGGATACCAGCCGCCGCCCCTCCGCAGCACAGGAGCGCCACACGCCACCCTCCGTGATCCGGACCGGAAGCCGAGGAAGGCCCTGCAGTACACCGCCCGGAGTGGTCAGCGTCCCCGATCGCCGACTCCAGCCGCCGCAGCCCAGACCTGGCTCCAGGACCTCCGAGGCGAAACTCTGGAACAGGTGAGCGGACCTTCAGCTCCCCCAGGAGCGCAGCAGCAGGCAGTTCCGGGCAGGAAGGTACAGGAGGCCGCAGGCCCTGCGGCCTAGCCCGCTTCAGGCCTCAGCACCCTCCACCGAATCCCACGATGGATCCTCCGCAGGGTTCCCTAAGGTGGTGGGGTACTCCCAGGGAAGGATAGGAACGATATCAGTACAGGATGGCAGGGATATTTAGAGGATGACCAGGCAGGATGGTAGGAGCTCAACTCTCACACGTCCGATCAGGCCGCCATGCAGACCACGCCCCCCAATGTACATACTTTTATAATGTACAGTAGAAAACACTTGACCTTTTCATTACTCTACTCTAAAGAAACACTTAGGTTGTCTGATGCCACAATTTTGTTATGTACTGGCGAGCTGGGAGAAAAAATTAAAAATACATTTAATTCACCTGCCCTGATCCCCCACTGCGTTTGTCCTAACGGTCCCCAGTTCTGGCTGAACAAGGCTTCCTGCTTCCATTTCAATGTACCTTGATTCTTTGTTTAGTCAGTCAGTCAGTAGAAGGTTCCAATCAGCCAGGACCGTGGACCGTTGGGACGGACATGGTGGGGGATTAGGTGGAAGATGAGGGTCATTCATTTTACATTTTTATTTTTCCAGCCAAAGCTTGAACACCACAGTTGTGTGGTGATGGAGAGGCCCTTAACCCCTTAATGACCAAGCCCATTTTCACCTCAAGGACTAGGCCAATTTTATTTTTGCGTTTTTGTTTTTTCCTCCTCGCCTTCTAAAATCCATAACTTTTTTATATTTCCATGTACAGACCCATATAATGGCTTGTTTTTTGTGTGACCAATTGTACTTTGTTATGAAACCTCTTATTTTACCATAAAATGTACGGCGAACCCCCCCAAAAAATTTTTTAGGGAGGAAATTTAAATGAAAACCAAAATTTGGCACATTTTGGAGGGTTTTGTTTTCCCACTGTACACTTTACGGTAAAAATGACATGTGTTCTTTATTCTGTGGGTCAATACAATTAAAATAATACCCATGGCTAGATACTTTTATATTTTTGTACCGCTTAAAACAAATCTCAAACTTTTTGTACAAAATCAGTAATCTAAAATTGCCCTATTTTGACCACCTATAACTTTTTCATTTTTCCGTATATAGGGCGGTATGAGGGCTCATTTTTTGCGCCGTCATCTGTACTTTTTTTAGATACCACATTTGCATATATAAAACTTTTAGATAATTTTTTATTAATTTTTTTTGAATAAAATGTGACCAAAAAAGCAGCATTTGGGGACTTTTTAAATTTTTTACGTTTACCCCATTCATCGTACGGGTTCATTAACATTATATTTTGATAGTTCAGACATTTACGCACGCGGCGATACCAAATATGTTTATTAAAGAAAATATTTTACGCTTTTTGGGGGTAAAATGGGAAAAACTGACAATTTTTATTTTTATTGGGGGAGGGGATTTTTCACTTTTTTTTATTTTACTTTTTTTTTTTACTTTTTTTTTTGCATTTTTCAACTTTTTTTTACACTTTTTATGTTCCCATAGGGGACTATCTATAGCAATTATTTGATTGCTAATATTGTGCAGTGCTATATATAGGACACAGCACTGCTCAATATTATCGGTCATCTTCTGCTCTGGTCTGCTCGATCGCAGACCAGAGCAGAAGACCCCGGGAGACGGCCGGAGCTAGGTATGGGGACCTCCGGCTGTCATGCTGGATGATCGGATCATCGCGGCAGCGCTGCGGGCGATCCGATCATCTAATCAAAGTGCCGCAATGCCGCAGAAGCCGTGATCTGTATTGATCACGGCATCGGAGGGGTTAATGGCGGACATCCGCGCGATCGCGGATGTCGGCCATTACGGGCAGGTCCCCGGCAGCTGCTAGCAGCCGGAACCTGCTGTGTATGACGCGAGCACCCTTCCGATGCTCGCGGTCATACACAGGACGTAAGTGTATGTCCTGGTGCTGGAAGTCCCGCCAAACCAGGATGTACATTTACGTCCGTGGTCGTTAAGGGGTTAATATAAGGTGTTAATTTGTTTTATATGTTTTCTATATGTTTTTTTTTTTTTGTTTGTTTTTTAGCGAAGCTTCCAAATTAAAAATGATGGTGATGCCTCGTTTGTTCAACAAATCACTAAGAATTGCACTAAAGCACTGTTGAAGTTTCGTGAAGAGCAAACTAAAACTCAGGTATTTACCTTCTTTTTGTACAGTGATAAGTTAAAGGAGTACTCCGGCACGCACTTCTTTCCTTTTATCCCGTCCGGGCTGCAAAATAAAAGAAAACACACTTTCTCTTACCTGCCAACGAGCCCCCGGAGCTCCGGTACAGGTGTTCGGTCCCCGGGCTGTATTCTTCTTACTTCCTGTTAGCCCGGCACGTCACACGGAGCTTAAGCCTATCACCGGCCGCAGCGATGTCTCGCCTCGGCCGGTGATAGGCTGAAGCTCCGTGTGACGTGCCGGGCTAACAGGAAGTAAGAAGAATACAGCCCGGGGACCGAACACCTGTACCGGAGCTCCGGGGGCTCGTTGGTAAGAGAAAGTGTGTTTTCTTTTATTTTGCAGCCCGGAAGGGATAAAAGGAAAAAAGTGCGCGCCGGAGTACTCCTTTAAAGAGGCTTCATTCAGTTTAGTGGGTTTTTATTAATGTAATAATGAAATTTGAAATTACATGAAATACAATAGACAGTCCAGGCCTCATGAACTCATGTTTGGCTGGACGATGTACATGGGTGAATCTAATTATTATTATTATTATTTTTTTTTTTTTTTTAAAGATAACTACAATAGCAAAGGTGCATTGTAAGTAATAAATTATATGTTTGCAATATTGAAGGAAAACTGTCACCCACACTAAACCCAATACACTGGGTTATAGAGCGGGTGACCAGGAGTCCAAAGAGGAGTCACTTACTAAGTTTAGTCCAGTTGTTCATGTCATATGGCCTTCAGAAGTTCTGTTGCTGAATTTAGTTTATTTGCGTGCATTTCTTGCATAATAATCTTGTGCGACTACACATCCCAGTGATGTGGAGTCGCTGGTCACATGAGCGCTCCACTCTGTAGTTGGAGCGCATGTTCCCATGTCATTACGACAGCTGAGCTGTATAGTTTGTAGGCGCATGCGCTCCAACTACAGAGCGGAGCGCTCACGTGACTGGTGACTCCAGTTCACTGGGACTAGGAGTCGAAGAAGATGATTATGCAAATTGAAGGGCCATTAGTAGAAGGAGACAGACAGAGGCAAGGGTGGCCAGCCGGAGGGGCCCTGCCTCCTTCACTCAGTTAACTGAATTCAGCAACTGAACTTCCAAAGGCCATATCACATGAACAACTAGACCCTCTGGACTCCTGGTCACTCATACTATAGCCTAGTGTATTTGGTTTAGTGTGGGTGATCAGGGTGACTGTTTTCCTTTAAACAAGGTGCAAACCCAATTATAAAGTACCAACAATAAAACCACCGTAAACAGAAAATGTGCGTTTGTCAAGATGTCTTCTGAAAGCTGTTTTCAAGGTTATCAATACTTTTATGAGGAGAATGTCAAGGGGTTCTAACTAATGTCAAGTTTTTTTTTTATGACTGTAACCCTTTAAGTCACATCCTGTGCAACCCCCTTAAATATGTGAACTTCAGTATCAACACAAAAAGGAAAATAAAATGCAGCACCAGCATCACTGTCAACAGTGACATTGTGTACACTTTTCAGTTGTGGACAAATGGACTTAACCACTGTATAGGAGGCACCAGTATTACCACCATACATTATCTGTATAGTGGTATAAAATTGTTATCACTCTGCAGACAATAAAAGAGGATATAGCGGTGATCTGATGCAGTCAAAGGCAGAATACAGAACATAAATATTCTCTCATATATGTCATGTCTCCTTACATGTCTTCTGTAGGACAAACTTATATCCCCATTTTAAGTAAGAATTCTGAAATAGCGTTTCATAGAACTCATTGTGTACAGTCTCAGGCCTGTTATTCCTCTTGTAAATTAATGAATAATTAAATAAATAACTACCATTCCTCTTCTCCTTGCCTTTACACATTAAAGGGGTTATCCTGTGAATTTTTCACATAGAACAAAAAAAAGTTTCTACGCATCACCTCGCCCCCTCATAGTCCCCGTATCAGTGCTCCTGTCTCCCCTAACACTTTGTTTTCCGGGGATGCAAATGTTACATCACATTTCCGCTCATTGATTGAGATGGAACACTGATGGAAGATCGCACAATTTAGTGTGTACGGCCACTGTTGCTCCATAGTTAAAATAAATAAGTTTTGCTATAAAAGTCAGTATAGGCCAGGCCTTTTCATACACATTCAAGAGGAATAAACATTGCATCCAAGAAGAATAACTTTACAACAGCTTTAAGATGCTCTATTATAGGAGATAGGTGTATTAAAAATAATCTCATACATAGTAATAAAAAGATTTACTATGTCAGAAGAGATGACAAGTTATCTATAAATCCAGTAACTCACAGGTGACATCTTCTTTGATGTAGACATTCTCTTTTCTTTTCTTCTTTATCTGTCCCAGACTGATATGACTTATTCCCTTACCCCTCACTTCTGCAGCCATCAGCCAAACTTTAGGCTGTGTTCAGATGGTGCATTTTTTCTGTGTTTTTGATGCTACCAAAAGTCTGTGAGTTTGTGATATCATTACCATATTTTACCTTCTCTTCTGGTTTAATGGCCATTCACTTATACACTAGGTGGCATTATTGCATAGTTAATTCGACTTATTACCAGTAAGGGTTGATTGTTTTTAACCCCTTAAGGACGCAGGACGTAAATGTACGTCCTGGTGAGGTGGTACTTAACGCACCAGGACGTACATTTACTTCCTAAGCATAACCGCGGGCATCGGAGCGATGCCCATGTCATGCGCAGCTGATCCCGGCTACTGATCGCAGCCAGGGACCCGCCGGCAATGGCCGACGCCCGCGATCTCGCGGGCGTCCGCCATTAACCCCTCAGGTGCCGGGATCAATACAGATCCCGGCATCTGCGGCAGTTCGCGATTTAAATGAACGATCTGATCGCCTGCAGCGCTGCTGCGGGGATCCGATCATTCATAACGCCGCACGGAGGTCCCCTCACCTTCCTCCGTGCGGCTCCCGGCATCTCCTGCTCTGGTCTGTGATCGAGCAGACCAGAGCAGGAGATGACCGATAATACTGATCTGTTCTATGTCCTATACATAGAACAGATCAGTATTAGCAATCATGGTATTGCTATGAATAGTCCTCTATGGGGACTATTCAAGTGTAAAAAAAAATGTAAAAGTAAAAGTAAAAAAAAAGTGAAAAATCCCCTCCCCCAATAAAAAAGTAAAACGTCCGTTTTTTCCTATTTTACCCCCAAAAAGCGTAAAAAACATTTTTATAGACATATTTGGTATCGCCGCGTGCGTAAGTGTCCGAATTATTAAAATAAAATGTTAATGATCCCGTACGGTGAACGGCGTGAACGAAAAAAAAATTAAAAAAGTCCCAAATTCCTACTTTTTTAATACATTTTATTTCAAAAAATTTATAAAAAATTTATTAAAAGTTTTTTATATGCAAATGTGGTATCAAAAAAAAGTACAGATCATGACGCAAAAAATGAGCCCCCATACCGCCGCTTATACGGAAAAATAAAAAAGTTAGAGGTCATCAAAATAAAGGGATTATAAACATACTAATTTGGTTAAAAAGTTTGTGATTTTTTTTAAGCGCAACAATAATATAAAAGTATATAATAATGGGTATCATTTTAATCGTATTGACCCTCAGAATAAAGAACACACGTCATTTTTACCATAAATTGTACGGCGTGAAAACAAAACCTTCCAAAATTAGCAAAATTGCGTTTTTCGTTTTAATTTCCCCACAAAAATAGTGTTTTTTGGTTGCGCCATACATTTTATGATATAATGAGTTATGTCATTACAAAGGACAACTGGTCGCGCAAAAAACAAGCCCTCATACTAGTCTGTGGATGAAAATATAAAAGAGTTATGATTTTTAGAAGGCGAGGAGGAAAAAATGAAAACGTAAAAATTAAATTGTCTGAGTCCTTAAGGCCAAAATGGGCTGAGTCCTTAAGGGGTTAAGCTAATTTCAACTTGTCATTCCATACATGAAATGTGGGCCCTTTAAATTAAAAGATAGATATTACCATGACACCTCAGAGCAATTAAGCCCTGGTGGGACCCAGACATACTGGCAACTAGTTGAGACATCCCTAAACATTCAATATATGTCTGGAGATTAGAGCTCACACTCCTTAACTTCCAACATCTGCACTTAGTTATCTCCCCACACAGATAGACACAGTACCATTGTTTAGAAGACTACCTATTACTTAAATAAGCTGGAATAACATATTCATGCACAGCCTATGATGGCAGGTCACAGTTCACCTTTGGAATCCCAACAAATGCTAATTACCCTGTGTAAAACTCTTACGGAGAGACTGATATGTTACAATGTCTAGTATATAGCATAAATTCAACTTTTAACACTCTCGCCCTTTGCTTTCCCTTCCGAATCTTTACAAAGCTCTTCACGCCTATCCTGTGGTCTCTGGCTATAAAGTCAATCTTTCCAAAACTGAATCACTTCCTCTGAATCTTCCCTTGTCCCTGTCTACCCTCCTCCACTCTAACTATTCCTTTAAATGGTCCTTTTCTGCTATCAAGTATTTGGGAGTCCACATTACTTCTCGGTATTCCTCTCTCTATTCCATTCCATCTCCCCCTTTTTCAGGAATTACGGGCTCTTTTAGAGAAATGTAGGTTGCAATATATCTCCTTTTATGGCCGAATTGAGGCGGTTAAAATGACAATCCTCCCGAAACTGCTCTATTTTTTCGAGACGTTGCCTACACGGGTACCACCCTTCGCTCTTTTCAGTCGGCTATTTTTCGTTTTATCTGGGATAGGAAACGGCAGTGTCTCCCGATGTCTGTCATGATGGCTAGCAGGGCTATGGGGGCCTAGCGTTTCCCGATGTGAAAAAATATTACTGGGCTGCTCACCTGCGCCATCTTGCGGCTTGATCTACGTACCACGCCTACAGTCGCTGAATAGAGCTGGAGAAGTTATGTTTAGCCCCTATTCACCCTAATGCTCTCCTATGGTGCCCTCCAGCATCAGATATCTCTCTCCCCCCCCCCCCCTCTCCTAGGTCCCATGTGGTTCTCTAGATACATTTGGGGGCATTGCTCCAGAAAGTTCAAACTGTTTTCTCCTTTCTCCCTTTGATCGGTTGTACCTCAGGCAAGGGGCTTTCTCTCTGATATTTACTCATTTCTCAGACAACACCGCATCCCCCCCCCCCCCCTGTGGAGACCCCCCATCGCACCACTATATGGCCCGTTGGAAGGAGGTTTTAAACACTGTTATTACCCTGCCTCAGTGGCAGGTTATTTGGGAGAGGGCTTCTGAGGCTTCTATTTGCACTACCTATAAGGAAACTCAGTATAAACTGATTATGGGCTGGTATCACACTCCAGAACTCCTGAATAGACTTAACCCTACTATCCCCCCTCAGTGCTTGCGCTGTGGGGTGGGGTTGGGCACAGTATTTTATTTTTTCTGGTCCTGTCCTCTCCTAGTAGATTACTTGAAAATGGTAAAGCGCCTGGTATTTGACGCCCTGAGTGTTTCGGTCCCCCTGGACCCCCTGATCTATCTTCTCCACCTTTCTCATCCCACTCTATCTAAGAAACCCTTTAGGCTCTTTATGCACATTGTTTTGGCTGCTAAGACCTTAATCACTAAGTGTTAGAAGAGAAGTCTCCCTCCCTCCGTGACTGATCTGTTAACCCATATTCGTGAAATCCGATCCCTGTATTTCCTTACGGCCTCCATAAATAATTCTATACCCTCTTTCCTCTCTGGGATGGGATTGCTTCTCTGATCGGCAACCACCTTGAACCCCTCCCCTTACCCTCTCTCCTTCCTCTATTCTCTTTTCTTTCCTCTCTACCCTTCCCTACTGGTCTTTTGATTCGTTGTTTGTCTGTCTTTGTGGTCCCCTTTTAGTTCCCCTCCTTCCTCCCCCTCCCTTCCCCCTTTCCTTTGTTTGTGGCCCAAAGGGCTTAGCTGACTATTTATGCTAATAAGCTGACTCTTGAGTTAATAAGTCTTTTTCGCAGTCAGCATTATGGTACCCTTTTGATGCTTGTATCTCAGTAAGGCTGGGTTCACACTATGATTTGTAACTACGGTTCCCGTATACGGCAGGGAGGAGGGGGGGGCGGGGCTTAATCGCAGCGCCCGCACTCAGCCGTATACGGGAACCGTATTTAATGCATGTCTATGAGTCGACCGGAGTGAACCGCAGCCTCTGGTCGGCTGCTTCTTCGGCCAGATGAGGTTTCCCGACAGCAGGCAAAAACGTGACTGACCGCGTTTTTGCCTACGGTCGAGAAACCGCATACGGCCGAAAAAGCAGCCGACCGGAGGCTGCGGTTCACTCCGGTCGGCTCATAGACATGCATTAAATATGGTTCCCATATACGGCTGAGTGCGGGCGCAGCGATTAAGCCCCGCCCCCCTCCTCCCAGCCGTATACGGGAACCGTAATTACAAATCGTAGTGTGAACCCAGCCTAATAGGTGCTCTTGTATAGATCTATCAGCCTTTATTGGCCCTTTATTTGTTCTTCTTAATTTTAGATTTCCTGACTGCTACGGGGTCGAGGCCCTTTGTGAAGTTAATTGCTTGTTTTTTTTTCTTTTATTGTTTTGAATTTGTATCTTTGAAAAATCTCTTAATAAAAATCACAGTTAAGAAAATAAAAAATTAAAGTATCATTGAAGGTAGAGATGAGCGAACTTACAGTAAATTCGATTCGTCACGAACATCTCGGCTCGGCAGTTGATGACTTTTCCTGCATAAATTAGTTCAGCTTTCCGGTGCTCCGGTGGGCTGGAAAAGGTGGATACAGTCCTAGGAGACTCTTTTCTAGGAATGTATCCACCTTTTCCAGCCCACCGGAGCACCTGAAGGCTGAACTAATTTACGCAGGAAAAGGCATCAACTGCCGAGCCGAGAAGTTTGTGACGAATCGAATTTACTGTAAGTTCGCTCATCTCTAATTGAAGGGTATGACTTTTTTCCTATTTAATGTAATTTATTATGAGCATTTTAAAGAACTATGTTAAATTACCTTTTTAATTTCATTTCCTTATAGGTTTTTTCCACTGTAGCAAGCAATACTGATTCAAAAAATGACAATTCTTCAGGTATTAAAGTTTTTTTTGTTTTTGTTTTTTTACCAGCCTACTTTTGGCTTGAGAGTTTCATAGTACCAGTATGACAGTCTTTCTTTTTTGTCTTGCTTTTAACTTCAGACAAGGCAATTCCACCCATGTTTCAGAACACAAGCGACGCAACTGATGCTTTCTTTAATAGCATCAAAAACATGAATGCATCCGAAGTCATTGTTATATTGAAAAAAATTGCTGCTACAAACCCTGCTTTTCGAGGTACCAAAGCTTTTTTACCTTTATTTATTTGCAGTACTATTAGGATAAAGTCCTAGAATAAGTGAAATAAGTGTTAAAGGAAATCTGTCACCAGTGTCACCTGCACTAACCTGTCCGTACCGACATATAGTGCAGGTGACACAGATGACAAAGGTACTTACCGTGTCCCGTTCCGTGCAGAGAATCCCTGGTAATCTCCTCCTTAAACTTCAGCTCCGGGCCCAGCTTGGGGCACGAGTAGAGCTTAATGACGTCACCGCTGCTGTGGGACCCAGCAGAGAACAGCATCAGTGACTTCGCTAAGCTCCGCCCGTGCCCCAAGCCGGGCCCGAAGCTGAAGCTAACAGACAAGATTACGGAGATCCTCTGCACGGAATGGGACAAGGTAAGTACAGTAGTCATCAGTGTCACCTGCACTATATGTCGGTATCGACTAGGGATTGACCGATATCGTTTTTTTACGGCCGATACCGATACTCTGTGGAGGTTAGGGCCGATAGCCGTTAACTTATACCGATATTCCGGTATAAGTTAACGGCTATTTATCCCCAGGGCGACACCGCTGCAGATCGTGAACTGCAGCGGCTTTTGCGTTGCCAGAGCCCGCCGCTGCCACACGCTTCTCTCCCCCTGCCTGCCCTGGGGTCCTGAGTCCTATCACTGCGACCACCCCACCACCACCGCGCCGCACCCCCCACCGCACCGCCCCGGCCAGAGACCGCCGCTGCCCCATTGCCTCCCCCATCCCCGGTTTTATAATTACCTGTTCCCGGGGTCCGGGTCCGCGCTACTTCTTGCTCCAGCTCCGTCCTCCTGAGCTGTCACTGTGCGCACTGATGGTGACGTTGTGTTGAGGACATCACTCGTCATTGCGCTGCGCAGCGCACAGCGTAACACAGGACGCCGCAGGAGCCAGAAATAGCGCGGACCTCAGGAACAGGTAATTATAAAACCGGGAATGGGGGAGGCAATGGGGCAGCGGCGGCGGTCTCTGGCCAGGGAAGTGCGGTGGGGGGTGCGGTGCGGGGGGGGGATTATCGGCAACGTAATTGCCGATAACTTCCAAAATCGTGAATATTGGCCGATAAGATTGGCCAAACCGATAATCGGTCGATCCCTAGTACTGACAGGTTAGTGCAGGTAACACTGGTGACCGATTTCCTTTGAACTGTGCATTTCAGTGTATGCAAAAGTATACTAATTATCTTGCCTGAAGGTATTTGTGAGTGCATTATGTAGCATCTTGATGGGGGAAACACAGTGAAAAATATGGGAATTTACAGTTTACTGGTCAGATGGAAAAAATAGTATAGCACGAATTACAGATTATTTTTTTTTTACTTTTTATTGGATGGCACCAAGGGACTAATAATGCACTCTCCTCTGTTTTGGCAGGTTAAAAAACTATTACTATCATGATGTAGAGTTGCTCTTATATAACTATATACAGTTATAATACTAAGCAGCCACCGACCCCCCCCCCCCCTCTCATCAATAGTGTAGGCGTGTGAGTAGCTGTTCATTAGTATTTTGCACTTGTGTGATCGTCCCCATATATCATTGTGGCTGGTCTACATTATGGTGGGAATAGGTTTTTAACCTAACCTTGCACCATTAACCAGATATAAATGTGGTCTAAGGCCTCTCTTCTGAGATTTTAAGTAATTTTGATCCCATTTTTGGTGATACATTTTTTTTTTTTTTTAAAAGCAATCAGTATCATAAGGAATGCAGATTTTATAAGCAGAACTATATGAGGGGAAAAAGAATCTTGAAAGCACACAACTCATAAATGCCATTAAAGGAAAACTGTCTCATGTTTTCTCCCGCACTATCCACAGGTACTTATGGATAGTACAGGAGACACTGATTCCAACGAGCCCTACCTTGCCCGGATCTGTCCGGCCGTTCACCCGTAATTGTAGTTTTATTACATGTGGACATCTTGCTGTACCTGGCACGGACTGGGTTTCTGCAACTCAAATGGCACTGACGTCAGCGCCGCTTATGAATATTCATAAGCGGCGCTGACATCAGTGCCAGTTAAGCTGCAGAATCCCCGCCCGTGCCAGTTACAGCAAGATATACACAGATTAAAACTACAATTGCGGGCTAACGACCGGGCGGATCCGGGCAAGGTAGGGCTCATTGGAATCGGTGTCTCCCGCACTATCCATCAGTATCTGTGGATAGTGCGGGAGAAAATATGTGACAGTTTTCCTTTAACTAAAATAAGTACACACAAGGCCTGTTTTACACAATATAGGCAAAAAAAATTACAAAGTGCTTCTTTAAAGGAAATGTCAAGCAAAAAAAATGTTATTGTCTATCCACAGGATAGTTGACAAGTATCTAATTGCCGAAGGGGATTTTTAAAATGGGGCCCCGGCTCTCAGAGAGAGCGCATTCGGTAGAATAGGAGTGATGGAGATGCCCCAATGCTTAAGAGGATAAGCTTTTTGTGCAGGGGACCTGCAACCACACTAAAAAATGAGATTTTACAACTATAAATACAGGATATCACCGTAATTGAATTTTTAGTATATTTTGAATTGTTCATATTCACGTGAATGTGCACACACACACATAGCATTTAGTCAGCTTTATACTGTTAGCTGTTACTATTTCATTAAATTGTTTAACTTTTTTCTTCTTCTAGATATAAATATACCAAGCCTTATAAAACACTTGCAAGAAACTGGGAGATTGAAGAGTTCATGACAGTATAAGATGAAAAAGTTTTAATTATTATGTTTCTCATTTTTCATTATTTTTTATTGTATGGTGACTTTTTTTTCTCATTACCTTGCAAAACTGAAATCTTCATTGTTTGTTTTTTTTTTTTTTCTTTTAACTGTAAAATTGAAGCTCACAAGTGTTTAGTTAGAGGAGGTGCTTCTTAGTATCTTCTTGCCATACTGCCTCAATCTGGTCTTAAATAAACCTATGCCTTCACAGTTCATGGGGGCCCAAAATTGTTTTGAGAAGGTGATCTGCAACAGCCCTTCCTAAAGGTGGCCGTACATCTAATACTGAAGTCAGTCGAACCCACCAAAGGCGGCGGTGGTTCCAGCCAACTGTCTAAGGCTGCATTCACATCACAGTTTTTGCTGTGTATTACTGAATGGTTTGATCCATTTAATTGTACACAATTATTATTTTTTACATATGTACAGTAACTAAGGGATAGTCAAGAAAAATGGAGAAACAAAAAACTAATGGAGAAACAAAAAACTAACTTTTTTCTTGGGCAAGAAAGTGAGAAAACAAACTACCATTACGTATTTGTCTGATATGTAAATTTTAGACACATCTAATTTTAATTATTAGCATACGATTTTAGGCCATGCGCTTAACAATACATTTGGCGAATGCAAAAATTGTGATGTCCATGCGTCCTAAGCTGTATGGTGGCCCCTAACGCTCCACCAACAGATGATGTCAGTTGAGAGAAGGGTCGGGTGGAAAATCCAACACGCTTGACCGGCTGTCCACAGACATCATCTGTCTATTGTTCTGAGAGGTGCCTGGCTGCGGCTTATCCTTCTTATAGACAACATGTGAATGTTTCGCCATTTAATCGTTTTTCTGTCATAAATGAGGCCCTCAAAGCATAAGCCAGTATATTACAGTTGGAGACTAGGGTGGAGTAGATGGCAGCAATACATGTTGGGAACTGAGTCCTCTACCCTCATAGGTTGCTGCTAAAGCCCTGCCCTTACTGGCTGCTCTGAAAAGAAACCCATAAGGAGCAAGATGCGGCAAAAAGAAAAAAAACTTTACATATTAAGGATGTCAAACTACCTTAATTCAAGTTTATTGTCTGAACTTCAGGACCCCTTTAATACTCCCACACCTCTCAATACTCTAACCAACTGGCTACCTGTCCCTAAGCCAACACTCTACACACTGACTAAAGGCATGAAAAATGGGAATGTGTGTATGCAGCACAACCTGTCACCGCGCGTGCACCTTAGTCACAGGCATGTATTCTGTTTACAGTGCTCGGCACTGTGAGGCAGTACTCCCAATACATGTATGTCAATCATGGCAGATCATGGATAGAGGGGTAGCCAGAGGCGGGTGATGCTGCAACACTTCCCTTTGCAACTTTCCAGAATTATCCAGTGCCATTTTTCTATTTCTTCTTTTTTCCTCATGTCTGCTAAATCTAAAAATGGTTATGACTTATGTAATATCCATTTACTAACCTGTGGATAGGGAATAAGTTTATTTTTACCGGATATCTCATTGAAATTTTTTATTGCCTCAAAGTTATAAACATGGAGGTAAAAAAAAACAAAAAAACTATTACGTAAAAAAAATCTATTTTTTAGCTTGCTTGTTTTATATATTTTCCTTTACCTTCATGTATTTAACTGAAAGCAATAAATATTGTAGTTTTAACTTGATGTTACAGAGACATGTCAAAAAGAGGGAGTCTTGACTTCTGACAGTTTTTCAGGCAGGTACACTTTAAAGATTAATAAATAATAATTATTTTGGAGAGGTGATAGCTGCCAAGACCAACAAAGCTTGGATTGTATATCAAAATAGGTTTACAATAGATACAGAACTTACTAATATAGTGTTGTCACAAATGTTACTGGTTCCGGCATCTTTTTGCGTGCTTCACCCATGTCCTTTCATCTTCACCTCTCTGCTTAGACAAAACCTAATCATCTGCTGTCCCAGAAACATGGCTGGATCTGGTCTCTGAGCTCCAGCCCACTTTCTGAGTGATGTCCTCACCTCTGACAGCCTCAACAGTCTACATCATCATCTTCCTTTCACATATACATCTTTACATTTATCTTCAGTTAAACATTTAAGGTGAATGAGGGGTGTTTACAGCATGCTGTCTTGTGCTGAACAGTGATGGCAAGAGGGGAGTAATAAAGAGCTGAGAGAAAGCAAGACATTCTGAGATTTGTAGTACTGAGCAACTGCTCAACCAGGAAGTAGTGAGAGGATAAAGTAGGGGAGAGGATTGCATATCAACAAAAAAAATTGATTGACAGAAAGATAAGCAATGCTATAGTCTTCTTTAGCATTAATTTTACCTGATATCAGAGCACCCCTTTAATGAACCTCTGTCTCCTCTGCTCTAAACTATTGCACTGTCGCCCCTTTCCTGGACCCCTGAAGTGACAGGCATTGCTATGCTCAATGCTATGTGCAATTTTAAAGTACAGTGAAGGAACAATTTATCTGATCTCCTGTTGATTTTGTACGTTTGCCTACGAGCAAACAAAAATGATCAGTCTATAATTTTATAGCGAATCTCTTTTCATAAAAAAAATATAATAATCAGGACAAAATTAAATTCTCAAGTAATAACAGCAAGTAATAATAAAATGAATCTGCATATAATTGTAATGGTAAATTTTTTCAAACAGCGAGAAACAGTGCCAAAGAGAAAAAAAAAACAGAAACACATTTTATATAAAGTATGAATTGATTCGCATTTTAATCAGAGAAATAAGTTTTAAATTTGATCCCCAATAAATCGGGAAAGTCTTTAACTCCCGGGTATCTTTTTTGGTAACAAGCTGAGAATAGAAGCCCTCTCTTAAAGGGAGTGCTCCTAATCTCAACTTGTTACCTGTATAAAAAACACCTGTCTACAGAAACAAACAATCAGATTCTAAACATTTCACCATGGCCAAGACTAAAGAGCTGTCCAGGGATGTAAGGGACAAGAGAGACCTACCTAAGGCTAGAATGCGCTACACGACCATTGCCAAGCAGCATGGTAAGAAGTTTACAACGCTTGATTTGATTATTTGTAAATGCAAGAAACCCCAAATAACTGTTAATCTTCCTTGGTCAGGGGCTCTATGCAAGATCTCACCTCGTGGGGTTTCAATGATTATGAGAACTAGGGATGTCCCGATGCCATTTTTTTAAGACCGAGTACGAGTACCGATACTTTAATTCTAGTACTCGCCGATACCAAGTACGAGTACTTATATTTTAAATAGAATCTGACACCAGGGTGACCCGGTTTCTGGCGCTGTTTACCGTATGATATGTGGGTTCCTTGTTGTGTACAATGGAGGCGGCTGCTGTAGTATGAGCCAAGGTGAGCACATGGTGAGCAGCGGTAGAAACCGGGTCACCTGCACTATCTACCTATAAATTGAAGTAAGTGCAGGTGTCTCTGCTGTAAGATTGCCCTTAATAGTAGGTAGTATCCCCTTGCAGACATTAGCAGCAGCTCCCCTGTAGACCACAGCCCCCCTTTAGACAGTGGGCCCCCCTTTAGACAGCAGCAGGGCCCCCCCCCTTTAGACAGCAGCAGGGCCCCCCCCCCCTTTAGACAGCAGCAGGGCCCCCCCCTTTAGACAGCAGCAGGCCCCCCCTTTAGACAGCAGCAGGGCCCCCCCTTTAGACAGCAGCAGGGCCCCCCCTTTAGACAGCAGCAGGGGCCCCCCTCTAGACTGCAGCAGGGGCCCCCCTTTAGACTGCAGCAGGGGCCCCCCTTTAGACTGCAGCAGGGGCCCCCCTTTAGACTGCAGCAGGGGCCCCTTTAGACTGCAGCAGGGGCCCCCCTTTAGACAGCAGCAGCCCCCCCTTTAGACAGCAGCAGCAGGGGCCCCCCCTTTAGACAGCAGCAGGGGCCCCCCTTTAGAAAGCAGCAGCCCCCCCCCCCCCCCCCCCCCCCGTTTAAACAGTAGCAGGGCCCCCCGGTAGACATTAGTAGAAGCCCCCCTGCTTGGAGGCAGCTCACCTCCTCCGTCGGGTGCTGCCGCTCCACTGTCCCGTTCTTCCGTCCTCCGGTCTGCATCATGTCATCCTATGGAGGAGCATGTGACATACACGTCACTCCGCTTCCTCCGTAGCATTACGCCGGGCGCAGGGGAGGAGGCGGAGGGACGTATATGTCACATGCTCCTCCATAGGACAACATGATGCGGCCCTTAAGATGGAAGAACGGGACAGTGCCCGATACCATGCAAAAAGCTAGTATCGGCCCCGATACCAGTATCGGTATCGGGACCTCCCTAATGAGAACAGTAAGGAAACAGCCCAGAACGAAACAGGAGAATCTTATCAATGATTTCAAGGCATTTAGGACCACATTCACCCAAAAATAATGGTATCACACTACACAGGGAAGGATGAAAGCCCTGCTCAAGAAAGCACATTACAACCAATCCGCATCAGTCCCTCCCTTCCAGACCCTCCTACCTCTTGTACGGACGCCATTTTAGCCTCATTCAGCATGCTGCAGGCTTAGGAAGTGGCGGGTTAGAGAAGCTGCTCCTGCTGTATAGAGAAAGCGATAGCTAGGTTGCTGCTAGGTGGTGTATTCAGGGTCCAGTTTACTCCTAAAGCACTAGTGTAACATCTGCTTTAAGGACAGCACCCAAAAAAGCCCTTTTTAGGGCTGAAAGATATCAGTCCTGGTTGGGAGGGAACCGCTGGTTAAAAGGGGTACTCCAGAATCAAACTTAAGTTCCTTCAAGCAACTATCTACTACAGTATTCAAAGGGCTGAAAGATATCAGTCCGTGTGTTTTGCAACAGCTGTAGGCACCCTGGTTGGGGACCACTGCTTAAAAGGGGAACTCCGCTGGCAAGCTTTTTTTCTTTAAAGCAACTAACTACTACAGTATTCAAAGGGCTGAAAAATATCAGTCCGTTAGTCTTGCAAGAGCTGGAGGTACCCTGGTTGGGGACCACTGCATAAAAGGGGAACTCCGCTGGCACGTTTTTTTTGCTCATTGTCACACTAGTGCAAATCACATTAGGTGTGACAGTTGTGCAAATTAAAAAAAATTACCTTTTTTGGCTGTTAAATAAAATCAGCCATCACTGTTAGTTCACGTCACAGTTGCCATTTTTCCTGCCTGCAGGGAAAATTGTGTTACCCTAGTGCAAATCACATTAGGTGTGACACTTGTGCAAATTTAACCAAAAAAATTACAGGCAGAGGAAGGCCACCCCGCAGGGGCCGTCGTGGTTCTGGGATTCTCTTTGGCCCTAGAATGGCCAGTGTTCAGAGGCCACGTACCCTGAACCCCCAAAGTTCTGAGGACTTAGTTGACTGGCTATCACAAGACACCCAATCTACTACTAAAGTTTCCGCTCGGAACATTGACGCACCGTCCTTCTCCTCCTCTAGCTTAGCTTTGGGCACCTCTCATGCTACCACTTGCCCGCCTGCCACCAACACTAGCACCTTTACTTGAGCAGCTTTACTTGATCCGTCACACAGCAGCTTTACTTGATCCGTCAGAGGAGTTATTTACACATCAGTTTGAAGACATGAGTGATGCACAACCATTATTGGCAGAGGATGTAGTTAACACGGATATGTCTCAGTCAGGCAGCATTACACACATGGACGTACGGTGTGATGATGATGTTGTACCCGCTGCTGCTTCCTTTCTTGAGGTGTCAGATAGCGGCGAAGGTGTTGATGATGACGATGTGTCCGTGGATGCCACGTGGGTGCCCGCTAGAAGAGAAGAGGAGGGGGAAAGTTCAAATGGGGAGACAGAGAGGAGGAGGAGACGAGTTGGAAGCAAGGGGAGGTCGTCGCAAGGAGCTAGTGGCACAGTCAGACAGCATGTATCGGCACCCGGGGTCAGCCAGACGGGACGCCAATCAACTCATGCTGTTGCCACCACCAGAATGCCGTCATCGCAGAGCTCAGCAGTGTGGCATTTTTTTTGTGTGTCTGCCTCTGACAACAACGAGGCCATTTGCAACCTGTGCCAGAAGAAACTGAGTCGTGGGAAGTCCAACACCCACCTAGGCACAACTGCTTTGCGAAGGCACATGATGTCACATCACAAACGCCTATGGGATCAACACGTCAGTACAAGCAGCACACAAAGCTCAAAGCCGCCATCCTCCTCCTGGTTCAGCATCTTCAGCCAGGTCAAACACTGCTGCCCTCCTTGCCCCCTCTCAACCATCCGCCTCTCCGTCTCTCGCCTTGAGCAGTTCCTGCTCATCTGCCCACAGTCAGGTGTCTGTCAAGCAGATGTTTGAGCGCAAGAAGACAATGTCTCAAAGTCACCCCCTAGCCCGGCGTCTGACAGCTGGCTTGTCGGAACTGCTAGCCCGCCAGCTTTTACCATACAAGCTGGTGGAGTCTGTGGCCTTTAAAAAAATTTGTAGCCATTGGGACACCGCAGTGGACACCGCACAAAAGGCATTCCCCAACCTTTACTCCATTGTGCAAAAGGAAATTATGGCATGTTTGGCACACAGTGTAGGGGCAAGGGTCCATCTGACCACTGATACCTGGTCTGCAAAGCATGGTCAGGGCAGGTATATCCCCTACACTGCTCATTGGGTAAACCTGGTGACGGCTGCCAAGCATGGAATGCGTGGCTCTGCAGAGGAGTTGGTGACACCGCCACGACTTGCAGGCAGGCCTGCTGCCACCTCCTCTACTCCTCCTTCTACATCCTCTTCCATAACATCCTCGGCAGAGTCCTCTTCCACTGCTGCGTCCTGCTCCACATCACCGGCACCCCCCATCTCCCCAGGTGCTATTCCACATCCCGGATACGGCAGTGTCACGCCATCTTGGGGTTGACTTGCCTCAAAGCGGAGAGTCTTACCGCACCAGTGCTCCTGTCGGCCCTGAACGCACAGGTGGACCAGTGGCTGACTCCGCACCAACTGGAGATCGGCAAGGTGGTTTGTGACAACGGAACAAATTTGTTGGCGGCATTGAGCTTGGGCAAGTTGACACATGTGCCGTGCATGGCACATGTGTGTAATCTGATTGTACAACGCTTTGTGCTCAAGTACCCAGGCTTACAGGATGTCCTGAAGCAGTCCAGGAAGGTGTGTGGCCATTTCAGGCGTTCCTACACGGCCATGGCGCACTTGTCAGATATCCAGCGGCGAAACAACATGCCAGTGAGGCGCTTGATTTGCGACAGCCTGACACGTTGGAATTCAACACTCCTGATGTTCGACCACCTGCT
This sequence comes from Hyla sarda, assembly GCF_029499605.1. Taxonomy (NCBI): domain Eukaryota; kingdom Metazoa; phylum Chordata; class Amphibia; order Anura; family Hylidae; genus Hyla; species Hyla sarda. Next base: position 184,273,144 of record NC_079193.1, read on the forward strand.
CCAACAAGAAAAAGCCGTCAACGAATGTTTGTATGACCGGGGTGCTAGGACATCCTCTGTGGAGCTGGGGATTTTTTTGCCACGTTACTGGAGGCTCATGCACAATCCCTGTAGGCTCATGCGTCATTTTGAGGAGGTGACAAACCTGGTCAGTCGCACCGAAGGCACCATCAGCGACATCATACCGTTTGTTTAATTCCCGGAGCGTGCCCTGCGAAGAGTGCTGGATCAGGCAGTAGATGAGCGTGAAGAGGAAGAGTTGTGAACACCATCACCACCAGAAACAGCCTTATCAGCATCGCTTGCTGGACCTGCGGCAACGCTGGAAGAGGATTGTGAGGAAGAGGAGTCAGAGGAGGAATGTGGCTTTGAAGAGGAGGAGGAAGACCAACCACAGCAGGCATCCCAGGGTGCTCCTTGTCACCTATCTGGTTCCCGTGGTGTTGTACGTGGCTGGGGGGAAGATGATTATACCTTCCCTGACATCACTGAGGACGAGGAATGGGACATGAGTAGCTCGGCATCTGTCCTTGTGCAAATGGGGTCTTTCATGCTGTTGTGCCTGTTGAAGGACCCCCGTATAAAAAGGATGAAGGAGAACGACCTGTACTGGGTGTCCATGCTACTAGACCCCCGGTATAAACATAAAGTGCCTGACATGTTACCGCATTACAGCAAGACGGAAAGGATTCAGCAGGTCCAAAAAAAATTAAGAAGTATGCTGTACATAGCCTATAAGGGTCATGTCACAGCACAACAGGGATCTAACAGGGGAAGAGGTGAAAGTAATCCTCCTCCCACGAACTCGCCGGCAAGGACAGGAAGCTGTACAGACATGCTGTTGATGGAGGACATGCAGAGCTTTTTAAGTCCTACGCATCGCCACAGCCCTTCGGGGTCCACCCTCAGAGAACGACTTGACCGACAGGTAGCAGACTACCTGGCCTTAACCCCAGATATCGACACTCTGAGGAGCGATGAACCCCTTGACTACTGGGTGTGTCGGCTTGACCTGTGGCCTGAGCTATCCCAATTTGCGCTCGAACTTCTGGCCTGTCCCGCTTCAAGTGTCCTGTCAGAAAGGACCTTCACTGCAGCAGGAGGTATTGTCACTGAGAAGAGGAGTCGCCTTGGTCAAAACCTTTCTTAAGATGAATGAGGGATGGATCCCGAAGGGACTGACACTGGGCGATACATTTGACTGAACAAGGCCTGATCAGATGAGCTGCCTTGGCCTAAAAATGGTCCACACGCTGCTGTATTTGAACTCTGAATCCTGGATGACTTGCGTGACTTATCCGCCACCAACTAGGGTTCAAGCCGCAATGTTTTAGGGCACTTTCTGCCTGGCAAAACAAACAGAAATTTTTCAGGCCCTGCTACCGCAGTGGCTGCGACAATACCAAGTTTTCCAGCCAGGTGTACATGCCTAATTTTTTCTGGCCTCTGCTGCTGCACTTGTTATGGTGCTGCAATTTTTCTGGCTGCTGCTACAGCTGCGGCTGCGACAATACCAAATTTTCCTGCCAGGTGTACATGCCTAATTTTTCTGGCCTCTGCTGCTGCACTTGTTATGGTGCTGCAATTTTTATGGCCGCTGCTACAGAAGCGGCTGCAACAATACCAAATTTTTCAGGCATGTGTACATGCCTAATTTTTCAGGTACTCTCTGCTGACATCTCTGTCCATTTTTGCAACCGTGGATATTAGATGTATGCTAAGGGTAGCATGGTGGCTCAAAGGTTAGCACTGCTGCCTTGCAGCGCTGGGGCCTTGTTCAAATCCCACTATGTGCTGCCTAAAGGGGAGCTCTAACTAGGTGCTGCCTAACATGGGGGAATCTATGTGCTGCCTAAAGGGGGAATCTAACTATGTGCTGCCTAAAGGGAGGCTCTAACTATGTGCTGCCTAATATGGGGAATCTATGTGCTGTCTAAAGGGGGGAATCTAACTATGTGATGCCTAAAGGGGGACTCTATGTGCTGCCTAAAGGGGGCTAAAGCACGTTATTCCAAACCATTTAGGAATAATAGGTGATTTATGCCCTTTATGGATTAAAACCAAACTCTGCATCAACTATGTAATTTTCCATGGGAGTTTTGCCATGGATCCCACTCCGGCACGCCACAGTCCAGGTGTTAGTCCCCTTGAAACAACTTTTAAATCACTATTGTGGCTAGAAAGAGTCCCTGTGGGTTTTAAAATTCGCCTGCCCATTGAAGTCAATGGCGGTTCACCGGGTCGCGAACTTTTGCGGACGTTCGCGGTTCACGAACCGAAAATTTGATGTTCGCGACATCACTACATCTGACTGATAAAGAGGAGAACTGAGTGAAAATGTGGTGGTTAGAGAAGTCTCAAATGGAGATCTTTGGCATCAACTCAACTCGCCATGTTGGGAGTAGGACTCCATGAGCACATCAAACCCCTGACTTGCTGTCCTGACCAGACTGGTTCCACAATGCTGAGAATGAACAGGTTTCTTTAGAGAGGGACCTAATCCTTTATTCTGCAAATCTATCACACACCACCTACCCCCGTGATCTCTCCTGCAGCACCCCCTGTCATCTGGTGCACGGAGCGAGCTTCGCTCCGTGCCAGATGACTGGAGATGCAGGGGCCGGAGGATCGCCATGTCCCCCCCTCGTGATGTCACGCCTCCCCCCTTAATGCAAGTCTATGGGAGGGGGTATGGTGGCCATCATTTACATTAAGGGGGCAGGGTGATGTCATGAGGGGGCGGGGTGGTGATGCTGGGACCCTCCGGACCCTGCATCGCCAGTCATCAGGCACGGAGCGAAGCTCGCTCCGTGCACAAGAAGATGTGGTGCTGCAGGAGAGATTGCGGGGGTTCCCAGCAGTGGGACCCCCGCTATCAGACTTCTTATCCCTTATCCTTTAGATAGTCTTAGTCTTTCACTGGTGATATAACTGTGCTGATGCCTGATGCTCTGACCAGAATTATATCACCTGTGAAAGACTAGGGAAATCCTGAAAACATGACCTGTTGGAGGTCTTGAGGACCGTGCTTTTTCAGTTTAACTCATGGATGGCATTGTGGCTCTTTTAATCACTGAAAACAATCTTGTACACCTGTGATAATTAGATTGCCAGGTGAGCCGAATTTAAGGAAAAGCTACTAAAGTTGGGTGTTCCACATTATTAACCTGTTAAGGACCCAGGGCATACGGGTACGTCCTGACACCCTGGTACTTAAGGACCCAGGCATACCTGTATGCCAGTGGGAATTTCAGGCCCCGCCGAGCGGGGATCCGAACCGGGGTAACTGCTGAGATCGATCAGCAGGCACCCCACGCAAATGCCCGGGGGGGTCATCAGACCCCCCATTTCGGCGATTGCCGGTGAATTCACACCAGCGATTCGCGCAATTCCAGGTCATACGGGTCTATGGTCACCCGGAAAATAAGGGGGATCAGGGTTGTCCAAGACACCCACGATCCTCCTGAAGGGATATGAGTGAGGTGGCAGGGGTGCCACCCCTCCTATCCCTGCTATTGGTCGTATAGAAGCGACGACCAATAGCAGATCGGTGGGGGGTTAACTTTCAGTTTCCCCGTTCTGCCCACCCACAATAGGCGGGGCAGAACGGGGAAACCGACAGAGGATCGGCGCCGAAGTCCACTTACCCATCGGTGGAGGCTGCGAGCGGCGATCGACTGCTGTGATCGGCGGGCGACTATGTTGTGTGGCTGGCTCCCTGGATCCTACGAAAGCCGGTGAGTTGCCTAGCAACATCTGGAGGGCTACAGTTTGAGACCAGTGGTCTCTAAACTGTAGCCCTCCAGATGTTGCAAAACTAAAACTCCAGGGCGCACAACAAGGCTCAGGAGTGAGAGTGCACTATGTACATTTGAGGCCTAAATTGGTGATTTGCACAGGGGTGACTGATTTTACAGCAGTTCTGACATAAACGCAAAAAAATAAATACCCACATGTCATCCAATTTTGGAAACTACAATCCTCACGGAACGTAAAAAGGGGTATAGTGAGCCTTAACACCGCATAGGTGTTTAATGAAAATTCTTTAAAGTTGGATGGAAAAATGAAGAAAAAAAAATGTTTCACTTAAATGCTGGTATCACCCTAAATTTTTCATTTTCACAAGGGAAAATAGGAAAAAAGCCCCCCAAAAAGAACATACCCCATGTGTGGATGTTAAGTGCTTTGCAGGTGTACTACTATGCTCAAAAGAGAAGGAGCGCCATTGGGCTTATGAAGAGAAAATTTGTCCGGAATTGAAGGCCACGTGTGTTTACAAAGCCCCCATAGTGGCAGAACAATGGACCCCACCCCCACATGTGACCCCATTTTGGAAATTACACTCCTCATGGAATGTAATAAGGGGTGCAGTGAGCATTTACACCCCACAGGTGTCTGTCAGATTTTTGAAACAGTGGTCCGTGAAAATTAAAAATTTAATTTTTCATTTGCACAGCCCACTGTTCCAAAGATCTGTCAAATGCCAGTGGGGTGTAAATAGTCACTGCACCCCTTATTAAATTCTGTGAGGGGTGTAGTTTCCAAAATGGGGTCACATGTAGGGGGGTCCACTGTTCTGGCAGCACGGGGGACTTTGTAAACGCACATGGCCCCTGACTTCAATTCCAAACAAATTTTCTTTCCAAAAGCTCAATGGCGCTCCACCTCTTCTGAGCATTGTAGTGCGCCAGCAGAGCACTTGACGTCCACGCATGGGGTATTTACATACTCAGAAGAAATGGGGTTACAAATTTTTGGGGTAATTTTCTCTTATTACCCCTTGTAAAATTTGGGGAAAAACAGGCATTTTAGTGAAAACATTTTTTTTTTCCCATTTACACATCCAACTTAACAAAAAGTCGTCAAACACCTGTGATGTGTTAAGGCTCACTGTACCCCTTGTTACGGTCCTTGAGGGGTGTAGTTTCCAAAATAGTATGCCATGTGGGGAGTTTTTTGCTGTTCTGGCAGTTCTTAAATGCGACATGCCCCCCAAAAACCATTTCAGCAAAATTCACTTTCCAAAAGCCAAATGTGACTCCTCTTCTGAGCTTTGTAGTGCGCCAGCAGAGCACTTGACGTCCACACATGGAAAAAACTATTTCTGAATCAGAATGAAAGGTAAAAGCGTCCCAGAGTTATTAATGCTTAAAGTGACAGTGGTCAGATGTGCAAAAAATGGCCAGGTCCTACACTGAAAATTGGCTGGGTCCTTAAGGGGTTAAGCAGAGCACCATTTTCAAGCAATATAGGGAAGAAAAAGGATCTCTCTGCTGCCAAAAAGAGTGAAATCGTTCAATGCTTTGGCCGAGGTGTATGAAACATTAGATATTTCACAAAAACTTAAGCATGATCATCGCACTATTAAGAGATTTGTGGTTGATTCAGAGCACAGACGGGTTTGTGCAGATAAAGGCAAATTGAGGAAGATTTCTGCCAGATCCATGCATCGGATTAAGATAGCAGCTGCTAAAATACCATTACATATCAGCAAACAGATATTTGAAGCTTCTGGTGCCTCTAGAGTCCCACGGAAATCAAGGTGTAGAGTCCAGAGTCTTGCAGCTGTGCATAAACCTATTCAGCCACCACTAACCAATGCACACAAGCAGAAACGGCTGTATTGGGCATAAAAATACATGAAGACTAATTTTCAAATAGTCCTGTTCACTGATGAGTGCCGTGCAACCCTGGATGGTCTAGATGGATGGAGTAGTGGAGGGTTGGTGAATGGCCAGCCTGTTCCAACAAGGCTGCAACATCTGCAAGGCAGTGGTGGAGTCACGTGTGGGGCTGGAATCATGGGAAGAGAGCTGTTCAGCCCCTTTAGGGTCCACGAAGGTGTAAAGATGACCTCTGCAAAGTATGTGGAGTTTCTGACTGACCACTTTCTTCCCTGGTACAGAAGGAAGAACTATGCTTTCTGTAATAAAATAATCTTCATGCATGACAATGCACCATCTTGTGCTGCAAAGAATACCTCTGCATCAGATAAAAGGAGAGAAAGTCATGGTGTGGCCTCCATCCTCCCCTTACCTCAATCCTATTGAAAACCTTTGTAGCATCCTCAAGCAAGAGATATATGAGGGTGGGAGGCAGTTTACATCCAAACAGCAGCTCTGAGAGGCTATTCTGACATCTTGCAAACAAATTCAAGCAGAAACTGTCCAAAAACTCACAAATTCAATGGATGCAAGACTTGTGAAGCTGCTAACAAATAAGGGGTCCTTTGTTAAAATGTAAGGTAACCTGTTAAAATGTTGTTAAAAGTTTGATTGAAATAACTTTTGATTTCAGTAAATATGCTGCAAACACAACAAATGACAATTTTCAGTTCTTTACAACCTATAAAGTGTTTTGAAACTTACTGTGCGTAATAATTTGAAAGTGCATTGTAAGTTTTTTATGTTTAAAAAAATACTGTTATCATTAGGAGGTTTGTTCAATAAAATTTAAATTGTACTCTTAATAGTTGATAACATAAGAATTATACTGACTGTTAGTTACATTCATTATTTAGGTAAATGAGAAAAATATAATTTGCATAATAATTTGGAACAGGTTGTTGAGGCTCTACCTTGCAACTTACAGGGCTTGTAAAGGTTCTGCTACTAAAGTCTTGTTTCCAGATATCACAGGAAAGACACTTCAGGCTTTAGTTCCAGACATTACAGAACACTTCCTAGGTCTTGTGAGTCCATCCCTCGTTTTGCATCAGAATTGAGTTATATTGTACTTAATTTTAAAGTTATATGCAGATTAGATGTATTTAGTTTAGCATGGACTGCCATGACAGATGCTGAGGATTTTTTTTTAGTCTGTCTGGTGAGTTATAACAGTTTGAGAAGCCCTTCTTTAGAGAGGTGTACTCTCGAAGATGATGGATAATATGTATACTGCATTTGTTTTACTGTTTCTGATATAAAGAGGTGGCTTTATGTGGCAGTTGTAAGGCTATTTTCAGGGTTTTTCCTATCTTGCAAAAGTTTAAACTATCTGATCACAGGGGTATGACCGCTGCGGCACCGTGCGATCTTGGAAATGAGGACTCGAGTCTCCTCTTTGAGTGGAGCAATATTCTTTATAGGAGTACAGCATATTATAAGGCAATTATGCTCTGTATTATAATGCTGTATACCTCTAAAAGTCACACAGTTACCAAATAATACCAGTATACAACTAAAAAATATCCCCATACATTTAATGCATACATATTAGCCCCTATGCTGTTACTAAACAAATCCCAGTATACTGAGTCGAGTATTACCACTAATACCAATGTACAAAGGAAACAAATAATACTGCCACATCTTGGGTAGATATTACTGCTGCATAGTGTCATAATAATATACTGCTACTAAATAATATTGCCACACGGGGACCGCTACAATTACCACCACATGACTGAATACCACCATACTCTTACAGCATAAATTCCACTATACACAGAACAACATTACACACAGTCGCCATAGACCAGTAGATACCAGTATCACACAGGCAGTGCAGACTATTTAACATAGATACTTGCAGACAGATAGAAAAACACAGTCACTATCCCCACTTAGAAAGCTTGCACTTGTTCCTTACACACTGTAAGGGGCACTTCACTTATCCAATGCAACGCTCAGCAGGAACGCAAAGATGCAGATGCAAAGGCCAGATAAAGCTTCCACAAAGTAGAGCAGACTCTGGCACTCACCACCGAGAGACTTGAATCAGAAGTCAAGTCTCTTTGTAGTGAGTGTTGCAGTCTGTTCTACCTTGCGAAAGCTGCATACAGTGGTCCCTCAACATACAATATTAATTGGTTCTGGGAGGACCATTGTATGTTGAAACCATCATATGTTGAGTCTATATCTCTATGGAAAACTGGTAATTGGCTCCTGAGTCCCCGAAATTTCAACCCAAAGTAAGAAAATATGAAGAAAAAAGGTAAAAAATAACCACAAAAAGTACAGATAACCCATGTCCTTACTTTTACTTGTCAGAAGGAGAAACTGAAAACTGTTTAATCAGTACAGTACTGTATACATCAGGGGTCCTCAAACTACGGCCCGCGGGCCACATGCGGCCCGCCAAGGACATTTATCCGGCCCGCCGCTGCCTGGGACATCCCTGTGTCCCGAAAGATGTTTTCGGGACACAGGGATGTGCTCTCGGAGACCCCGCATTTACTTTAAAAACACAGGGGCCGCCGGGAAGGTGGCACATGCAGGGACGTCACTGACGCCGTGCATGCGCCCATAGCAACGGAGCGCGGAGGAGCGGGACAGCGATGAGGACGTGCGCTGGCAGCTAGGTAAGTGTTACCAGCGGCAAGTCAGCTTCGGTGCTCCGACCACCGCTCCTTCGGTCCCGGGACTTACTGCTGTGTCCGGACGGGAGGAGCGGTGGTCGGAGCACTGAAGTGGGGGCAGAACACAGGCATACAGCCTCCAGCCATACACTGGAGGCTGTATGTCTGTGGGGGAACATACTGCACCTAATTTGGGGAGCTATACCGCACCTAATGTGGGGGAACATGCTGCACCTAATTTGGGGGATCTATACTGCACCTAATGTGGGGGTACATGCTGCACCTAATATGGGGGAACTATACTGCACCTAATGTGGGGAGCTATACTGCACCTAATGTGGGGGAACTGTACTGCACCTAATGTGGGGGAACATGCTGCACCTAATGTGGGGAGCTATACTGCACCTAATTTGGGGGATCTATACTGCACCTTATGTGGGGGTACATGCTGCACCTAATGGGAGCTATACTGCCCCTAATGTGGGGAACATTATACTGCACCTAATGTGGGGGAACATTATACTGCACCTAATGTGGGGAGCTATACTGCACCTAATTTGGGGGATCTATACTGCACCTAATGTGGGGGAACATGCTGCACCTAATAGGGGGAGCTATACTGCACCTCATTTGGGGGATCTATACTGCACCTAATGTGGGGAGCTATACTGCACCTAATTTGAGGGAGCTATACTGCACCTAATTTGGGGGATCTATACTGCACCTAATGTGGGGGAACATGCTGCACCTAATGTGGGGAGCTATAATGCACCTAATTTGGGGGATATATACTGCACCTAATGTGGGGGAACATTATACTGCACCTAATGTGGGGGAACATTATACTGCACCTAATGTGGGGGAACAGTATACTGCACCTAATGTGGGGAAATTGTACTGCACCTAATGTGGGGGGACTATACTGCACCTAATGTGGGGGAATTGTATTGCACCTAATGTGGGGGAATTGTACTGCACCTAATGTGGGGGAATTGTACTGCACCTAATGTGGGGGAACTGTACTGCCAACCCTAATGTGGGGGAACTGTACTGCCAACCCTAATGTGTGGGAACTACAACCTAATGTGGGGGATCTATACTGCCACCCTAATGTGTGTGTGTGTGTGGGGGGGGGGGGGGGGGGACAGGACTATGCTGCGTACTTAAGGTGGTATTCCACTAATAAGATATATAAGTGTGCATAGGAATTTGTTCATGTTTTGATATCTATAGTCCGGCCCTCCAACGGTCTGAGGGACCGTGAACTGGCCCCCCGTTTAAAAAGTTTGAGGACCCCTGGTATACATTATATATCACCCTCTGCCCCTATATACAGTACTGTATTGAATAGGGGCAATGTTTTGAATTTGTGTGTGTACTGTTTTGTGCACATTACTGTACTGTATTTACTGCCTTGCTGATATTCCTGCAACTGTGCACACACTAGAGGTACATTTGGACCCCTAGTGTGTGAGGGATGAGCAGGGCAGCTATGATTTGATGCTGCAGGCTTATTGGATGCAGGGGTGACGGGGCGTAGTGACTAGGGCAGCACAGGGCAGTGGGGATTGAACGCAGTGACGGCATAGTGATGAGGTCGCCGCAGGCATCAGTGATTGGATGCAGGGGTGGCGCATTGACAGCCTGATAAGCGGGAACAGAAGAGTGCCAGCGCAGCGTAACGGGGCAGATCAAATGGCCCTGCGGCAGCAACCTTTTTCCAGGATGCTGAGGAAATAAAACTTGGTGTATGTATTTTGGTTAGGGGAGTAGTGTATAACGCTTGTAGATAGCGAAGGAAAGGGCCCCTAAATCCCATTCTCTGCAAGACCTGCCACACCCATCCCCAGTTCGTATTGTCAAACGCCTTCTCTGCATCAATCAATGGAATGACTGGACATGGGTGTAGGTGGTGTTGCATATGAATATCATCCAGGACTGCCGTTACTATCCTAAGATTGGCAACCGCCAACCTTCCCAGTATAAACCCCCACCTGAGAGGATGAAATAAGCCGGGGGAGTACAGTTGCTAGCCAATCTGCCAACATTTTGAACATTACTTTCAAGTCCACATTGATAAGGGAAATAGGCCTATACCCATCAGATGTTTTTTTTTTTTTTTAAATATCTTTTTATTAATGTTTTTTAGAAAATTTTACAAACATCTGCCTCAGGGCATACTCTGAATCTGGCTGAATCAAAAGCATAAAATATATACAACATAACACCCCACAAGACAATCAATCCCACAGCTTCGGGGTAGACCCCCTCAGCCCAGATCTAAATCACTAGGAGAACAAAAGCCTTAGCTCGTGAAACCAATAGCAAAGGGCAACATGAGTGCCTCTAAAGGATCAGATGTTTTAACGACCGCGGACGTAAATATACGTCCTCGTGTGGAGGTACTTCACGCATCAGGATATACATTTATGTCCTGTACATGACCGCGAGCATCAGAGCGGTGCGAGCATCATGCACTGCAGGTCCTATCAGCAGCCGGGGACCCGCCGGTAATGGCTGACATCCGCGATCGCGCGGAAGTCTGCCATTAACCCCTCTGCGGCAATGCGCACATTTAAATGGATGATTGTCTAAAATGGTGGACGGAGGTCCCCTCACCTGCCTCCGTCCGTCTCCTGGGGTCTTCTGCTCTGGTCTGAGATCGAGCAGACCAGAGCAGAAGATTACCGATAATACTGATCAGTGCTATGTCCTATGAATAGCACTAGCCAGTATTAGCAATCAAGTGATTGCTATAGATGGTCCCCTATGGGGACATAAAAAGTGTAAAAAAAGAAAAGTAAAAAAAAATTTGAAAAATCTCCTCCCTCAATATAAATGTAAATTGTCCTTTTTTCCCCATTTTATCCCCAAAAAGCATAAACAAAAAATGAATAAACATATCTGGTATCACCGCATGCGCAAATGTCCGAACTATAAAAAATATAAGGTTAATGATCCTGTACGGTGAGTTGCGTAAATGTAAAACATTTTTTTAAAAGCCCAAAATTGCTACTTTTTTTTTTTACATTTTATTAAAATAATTATATAAAAAGTGATTTAAAAGTTTCATATAAGCAAATGTGGTATCGATAGAAAGTACAGATCATGGCTTAAAAAATTAGCCCTCAAACCGCCCCGTATACGGAGTAATGAAAAAGTTTTAGGTGGTCAAAATAGGGCGATTTTTAAACATACTAATTTTGTACAAAAAGTTTATTTAAATTTTTTTTCTCATTCAAAGATAAATTTATTAGAATAAAACAGAAAAAAAAAAAAAAGTAGCGGTACAATGTCTCCAGTGCAATGGAGTGTCAAACAGTAGTAAATAGCAGTGAGTTATTTTACGCCATTACAGCGGAAAGGTAGTGTGGTCATAAAGGCACTATTATTGTCTTCATCAATTTTCTTCAATGATCAAAGAGCCCACTACATTTGTAACAAGAGTACCGGTGAAATATAGGGAAACAGGGAAGGGTGATAACTTGGTGGGGGGGAGGGGGGGTATAAGGAAGAAAGGGTAAGGGTGACAAAGAGAGTGGAGGCAGGGAAGGGGAACAGTAAAGGAAGGGAAAGCATGGGGGGGGGGGGAGGAGAAGAACGGGTCATAAATAACTAAAGCCACAAACCTGAGCACCAGTAGTCAACTCGTCCATTGTGAAAGTTTTTGTCCATCGCTATATGAGAGCTAGTAGTGGTGCCGGAGAAGAGGTCCCATGGGTAGAAAGGAGCCTAGGCTGTCCAGTAGAGGGCTGTTTCAGTGAAGGCAAACCATGGTCGCCAGATCGCAGTATATCTATGAGGGGCACCAGAAGAGTCTGCCATCAGCTCCTCCATGCGACTAATGAAAAGAATCTCTTTATACCAGTCGGAGATTGTAGGAGGGTTGGCATCCTTCCAACGTCTAGGTATCATGGTCCTAACCGCCATCAAAAGGAAGTGGGCCAGAGCTTTGGAAGGGGATTTCCTAGTCATCGGCATATATGATAGGAGGAGTAATTTCGGGTCATTGGAATAGGGCACTCTGGTGATGGTCAGGATGCATGACAATACAGTGGTCCAGAAGGGACTCAGGGATGCACAGGACCACCAAACACGGTTCCTCGAGCCCCACCACATCGGGACATGGTTCCTCGAGCCCCACCACATCGCCAACACAGATCAGAGGCATTTGGAAGCATCTTATGTAGGACTACGGGCACCCTATACCTCCTGGACATTAGTTTATAGTTAGTCTATTGCGCCCTACAGGAGATAGACAGTTTATGGGACATCCGGAAGGCCGTAGACCAATCTGTCGGGGCGAAGGTTGTGCCCAATTCCTCCTCCCAGGCCGTCACAAACTTTGGGGGGCTCTATTCAGCCTCATCAAGAAGGAGGCCATAGATCCGGGAGACCGCCTTAGCGACCGGGGAGGAGGAAGTACACATCTCTTCAAAGGGAAGGAGGGGCCTGTCCAGTCTCAGGTCCCGACCCACGGTTGTTACAAAGTGTCAGAGCTGTAAATATTGCATGTACCTGGCCGGGGTGCAGAGATGCACCGGCACCAGGTCCTCATAAGATCAAACAGAGTACCTGTCAGGAGGCCTCGGAGGGGGAGGGTCAGGGAATCTGTCATAGGGTGCATTCACACCACGTTTTTTCAATACAGTTCCTGTATCAGGTTTTTGATGAAAAACGGATTCCTCAAAACCTGACTAAACTGTATCAAAATGTGTGTACAAATTTTAACCGGTACACAGTTAAAAAACGTATAGGGTTTGAAAAATGATGTCCGGTTGCATCCGTTTTTTAAGAAAAAAATGTATACGTTTTTAACTTTTCACTCCATTTTGAATAAAGTTTCACTTGTTTGATTGAAATTCCCCCCCAAAAAACTGTGCAAAGTAAAAAAAGTGTGGTGAAAACCGTATGGAACCATATGCACATACGGTTCTCTACAGTTCCCATTGACTCCCATGTTTAAAAAAACGTACACGGTTTAACCCCTTAAGGACCAAGGACGTACCGGTACGTCCTTGGTCCTGCTCTCCTGATATAACGCGGGGTTACACAGTAACCCCGCGTCATATCACGGCGGGCCCGGCGTCATAGTGAAAGTGAAAGTTGCCTGCTAGCTCAGTCGGGCTGTTCGGGATAGCCGCGGCTAATCGCGGCATCCCGAACAGCTGACAGGACAGCGGGAGGGCCCCTACCTGCCTCCTCGCTGTCCGATCGCCGAATGACTGCTCAGTGCCTGAGATCCAGGCATGAGCAGTCATGCGGCAGAATCGTTGATCACTGGTTTCTTATGAGAAACCAGTGATCAACATAGAAGATCAGTGTGTGCAGAAAAAAAACTGCAAAAAAAAAAAGCGAATAAAGGTCATTTAACTCCTCCCCTATTAAAAGTTTGAATCACCCCCCTTTTCCAATAAAAAAAAAAACACAGTGTAAATAAAATAAAAATAAACATATATGGTATCACCGCGTGCGGAAATGTCCGAATTATAAAAATGTATCATTAATTAAACTGCTCGGTCAATGGCGTGCGCGCAAAAAAATTCCAAAGTCCAACATAGTGCATTTTTGGTCACTTTTATATAATTTAAAAATGAATAAAAAGCGATCAATATGTCCTATCAATGCAATAATGGTACCGTTAAAAACTTCAGATCACGGCGCAAAAAATGAGCCCTCATACCGCCCCATACACGGAAAAATAAAAAAGTTATAGGGGTCAGAAGATGACAATTTAAACGTATTAATTTTCCTGCATGTAGTTATGATTTTTGCCAGAAGTCCGACAAAATCAAACCTATATAAGTAGGGTATCATTTTAATCGTATGGACCTACAGAATAAAGATAAGATGTAATTTTTAGCGAAAATTTTACTACGTAGAAACGGAAGCCCCCAAAAGTTACAAAACAGCGGGGTTTTTTTTCAATTTTGTCGCACAATGATTTTTTTTTCCATTTCACCGTAGATTTTTGGGCAAAATGACTGACGTCATTACAAAGTAGAATTGGTGGCGCAAAAAATAAGCCATCATATGGATTTTTAGGTGCAAAATTGAAAGAGTTATGATTTTTTAAAGGCAAGGAGCAAAAAACGAAAATGCAAAAACGGAAAAAACCCCGGTCCTTAAGGGGTTAATACAATTTTTCAACCGGGAAAAAAACTGACAAAACCGTACAGGATGCAAAAACCTGATGCATCTTTTGGCATACGGTTTTTAATGGAGAGTCACTGCATACGGTTTTCAATACGGTTCCGTACGGTTTTCACATTGAAAACGTATACAGGAACTGTATTGCAAAAACGTGGTGTGAATGCACCCATACCCATGAAAGAGGTACAGTCACCTTCAGGGGGGAAGCGTGGATTATTCAGGAGGGGTACCGTTTGGCATTAGGATCTTAGCACTGGGCAAATATCGTTTAAAGGTCGTGTATAGTTCCCTAGACACCCAAGGTAGGGCAGCATGGGCCATATTCGAGAGTGTTCCCGGAGGTAACCAAGGGAGAGATAGGATCTCAAATCTAGTACCAAAAAGTTCCACTCCTTCCCATCGCTTGGCGGAGCGGCCGTGGAAAAAGTCCAGAAACCTGGCCAGTGTACCCGCGATATAGTAGGCCTTGCAGTCCAAGACCACAAGCCCACCCGCTTGTATCCGTCTAGTCAAGATCCCTCTGGAGATCCTCGAGTGCCACCCCGCCCAAACGAACGTTCTTATCATCTTGTCGAGTTTACGAAAGTATGAGGGGGGAATGGCTACAGGAACCGACAGAAAGAGGTACAGCAGTCTGGGGAGTATGTTCATTTTAAGGATGTTGGCCCTACCCACCCAGGAAAACGTGCCAGCAGACCACTTCGTTAGATCCCTCTTCAGTGTCGCCGTCGGGGGAAGAAAATTAAGAGAGAAGGCATCAAGTGGATCAGCTGGGACCTGATTACCTAGATACTTGATAGACCTCGGAGCCCACTGGAAGGGGTGTTCCCGTTTAAGACGGGAGACGTCAATCTCTGGGAGAGTGATATTTAAGGCCACACTCTTTGTCATGTTGATTTTGTGGTTGCTAAAATGTGAGTATAGTTGGAGGGTATGGGAGACTGCAGGCAGAGAGGTGTGGGGGGATGACAAGTAAAGGAGCAGGTCATCCGCAAATGCCGAGCAAAAGTGCACGTCTCCCCCCAGGGAAAATCCCTTAATTGCAGGGTCACTCCGGAGTGCATTCACTAAATTCTCCATGCATAGAATGTAGAGGTGGGGGGAGAGCGGGCAACCCTGGCGCGTGCCGTTGCGGATAGGTATAGTCGGGATGCCTCTCTGGAGTGGCGAGGGAGACTGTTCATTACGCTCACTCCCAGCCTCTTCTGTGCCGCACGACGCTTCAGCGACCGCTTCCTGTGACCGTGAGGAGTGAGGCAGCAGCAGGGTGGATCCGGCAGCCCCCCTCCACTGCGTGAGAAAAATGAGGGGACACTCCCGTGGGCAGCAAGGTAAATCCAGCAGGGCCACCATGCATCGGCTGTGCTGCGGAGCTCTAGTACCAGCCACGCTTCTCCTTGTGACTGGCAGGGAAGGGGCTCCCGCGCCATCTTGGGCCTCCGGGTGCCCCTGCAGCGGGGCAAAGTAGTTTGAAATGGGGACTGCTGTAGGCTGAAGTCTGCTGTGGCTTGCGGTTCCTCCCCGACCTACTGGATCTCATCTAGGCGGCTATATGACCCCAATAAATGGCTGTGGACATGGAGCTCAGGCAGCCTGCGACTGTCTCCTCCCATGGCTAGCCACGCCCCCACCAAAAAAAGTTTATTATTTTTAAAAGCAGTACAATAATAGAAAAGTATATAAAGATGGGTATCATTTTAATCGTATTGAAATACAGAATAAAGAAAACGTCTTTTTTACTGTAACGTGTACAGTGTGAAAACGAAACCCTCCAAAATTTGCAAAGTTTTGGTTTTCATTTAAATTTCCAACAAAAAATATTTACAAAAAAATATTTGTTTGGGTTCACAGTACATTTTATGGTAAAATGAGAGGTGTCATTACAAAGTACAATTGTTCATGCAAAAATCAAGCCCTCATATGGGTCTAGGGATGGAAACATAAATGAAAATGCAAAAATAAAATTAGCTTGGTCCTTTCCCGTTTTGGGTAGAACCTTAATGTAGGCTGTGATCATATCTGATGGAATGGGTGCGTCAGACATGTATGCGTTATAGAGGGATAATAAGGTGGGAGCAATATCTGGGAGCAGAACTTTGAACAAACTCCCCCAATACCCATCCGGGCCAGGTGCCTTGTTATTTTTCAAACTCCTCACTACGCCCCGCAATTCACTCCTCAATTATTGGTGCGTTCAGCCTCTGTCTATCGTCAACATCCAGGCTTGGCATATTTGACATGGACAACCAATCCCGTGATGGAGTTTAAGAGGAGGTCGAGGCGGAGTAAAGGACTCCAAAAAAAATCTTTTAGGAGGCCATTAATGAGTTTAGGGTCCCGCCCTATCACAGAGCACCAGAAAATATGACATGTTGGGAGTCTCCCTATAGTGAATCTCACAAGCAAGCAGCTAGGTTTGTTGCCAAATCGAAATAGGGAGGCATCAAAGTGGGAACATCACGCCCCCTCCTAATGACTTGCATTGAGGGGACGGGTTGTGATGTAACACGGGGCGGAGTCTTGACATCACGATACTCCGACCCCGTGGTTGTCACGCTGCACACTTGCTGCGCTGCGGACAGCTTGCAAAGGTGGGTGCTGATTGACAGATTGCGGGGGTTCCCAGTGGCTGGACCCCGCGATCAAACATCTTATTCCCTATCCTTCGGATAGGGAATAAGATGTATTAAAGCCGGAGAACCCCTTTAACTCATAAACTACAGATACGTCCCTCACCATCCGCCTAAACGTCTGACACATCACAGGTAAATGCCTTATGAAATTGGATTAACACTCCCACCTTATGATTAACTGCCGTGGACTCCTTCACCAAAACCGTGTAAGGAGAACATAGCTGACCTCAAGCAAGGCCGGCAACAGACCAGTAGCAACTAAAAATCCCCTCGATTTTAATCCTTGAAGAGTCATCCCGCTAATGTATCTGGTGAGGTGGCCCCACTATAGTTCCCCCCCATATTGTATAGTGACATGTCCCAGCCCACCTCTCTTTACTCCCTGACATCACCTAGCAGATGTCTGAGTGATGATGGACTGCTATGACAGTCCCAACCCCGTTTCTCACATTAGACACCCTTAACAAACACATAGCTTTGTGTATGTAGGGAATATAACTATGCATAAAGTAGGCTCTCTGAAAGTGGTCGTGAATGATTTTAGTGTGGAATATAACACAGGTCATTCATTCAAGCAGAAGTAACAGGAAGGTTTAGTTTTTAACGCAGAACAGCTGTATATACAGCTATATATATGTAAATCCCTGACATAGGACTGAACATGGCAAGTCACAGTCTCAGACTGCCTCATTACAGAAAATTACTAGAAATTCAACATTATAATATATATATATATATATATATATATTTTTTTTTTTTAAAGAGTGAAAAGCTCAAACATAATAAGGTAACAGTATTAGTTTGACATCCTTACTGCAGTAGTTTTTAACTTCAGCAGTAGAGCTAAAATGAACATTTCCACACTGTCACAATTGCTGTGATTTAGCAATGAGTCTATCATTTTGAGTGTTCTAGGTTTTGTTTGCTCTCTTTCATGGTACTTTCAAGGTGCACAATGTTAGGGTTATTTTGCACCCGCTCTGTATGTAACTTTGTGCATGACAAAGATTCAGGAAAATATTGTGTTACCCAAATAATATACAATGCAACCAGGTATTGTTCCAAATATTAATAAAAGAAGTTTTCCCATCATAGAAAAGTTAGTGACAACACATAACCTAAGAAAATACTATAATAATGATGGTGTTATAGGATTATAGCACATAAATAATGCCATCAATTATTATCAGTGACAGTAACAATATTGATGTACACATGAACACATAGTAAATACTAGAGTAAAATATTTCAGGCTTGTAAGTCAAAGTGTTGCTAAAGAATTCAAGTAACATAGACAAAATAAATCTAAAGTCTGGATCACATCTCTAAGAATTGTTGAAGCTCGCATCTTCAATAAAAATCATATTCTTACCCACACAATTGTCTGGCAGTGCTGAAAAGCATGGCATGTTTTTTGGCTCTGTGTAGAATTCTCAAGAACTGTAATGTTATACATATGCAATGTAGGAATCTATGACAGGGCCGCCATCAGGGGGGTACAGGCAGTACCCCCGTACGGGGCCCGGTGCCCAGGGGGGCCCAGGCTCCGTGACCGAACCCGCCCGGCCAGGTTAAGGGCCCGCCGCTGCTACTGACGATCCGGGACACTCATCCCCAGCAGACAGTGCTGCCTTCTCCTGTATGCGCGATACACGCACATACAGGAGAAGGCGTCCCCTCTGTGTGAGCCTGCAGCTTACACAGAGGAGACATGACCTCCGCCCCCACACAGCACGCAATACAGGCGTCAATGACGTCACTCATCTGGAGCCTGTACTGTGGAGGGGAGAAGACGCGGGCCCCTGCTGCTAAGGAGATCGCTGCGTGGGACATCACGTGAGCATAATTTTTTTTTTAAACTATGCCTATACCTATGGGGAAAAGGGGTTAACTCTGCCTATAGGGAAAGGGGGGGGGGTAACTCTGCCTATACCTATGGGGAAGGGGGGGGGTAACTCTGCCTATACCTATGAGGAAAAGGGGTTAACTCTGCCTATAGGGAAAGGGAGGGGGTAACTCGGCCTATACCTATGGGGAATGGGGGGGGGGGGGGTAACTCTGCCCATACTTATGGGGGGGGGCTACCTAACTTTATACCTGGATGCCTAACTACTTACCTACATACCAGGCTATCTAACTATGTTCCCGGCCTTCATACATGGCTGCCTAACTACCTAGCTAGGCCACTACCTATCTGGCTTGTCACCTACCTACATATCTGGCTTCCTAATCTACCTACCTAGTTACCTGGCTACCTACCTACCTGCCCTTTTACTGTGCAGGACACCAAGGAGGGCATTATTATAGTTTGTGGGCCTATAGATGGAAAGATTTTGTAGAGGAGCGGAGGACACTGGCAAAATGCAGAGTCTGACATGTTTTTCCTGCAGATGTTAAGAGATCCACATGGCGGTCTTGTCTGGACGGAGAAGAAAAGGAAAGAGGACGCCGCTGATCAGAAAAGACGTAATTGTGAGTCCCAAAATGAAACTGTAATCACTTATATGGTATACACATCCTGCGTACAGCTGATATCTACCGCCATATGGTCCTGTATATAATCACTTATACAGATCCTTTATAGTATACTGGTCTGTGTATAGTGGTTTTATTCAGTACAGTATGGCGGTATTATCCAGTTATTGTGTGGTGGTATATATTTACTCCTTGTATACCAGTATTATTGGTCATGGAAATTTACCTACGTTTAAGTGTTTCTTACATATATAAATTTTAGTTTATTGTGTGTGGGATTTGGGGGGAATTGGGTGTGGCAGAAGATTGACAAGCTGCAGAGCCTAGCAGGGGCCCTTGCATTTTTTTTGGACCGGGGGCCCTGAGTGTTGTCAGTCCGCCCCTGGCTATGACCCATAGGCCATAGCAGTCGATCCTGACCCCAGACTAGAGAAGGAGTGATTGGACCACGGAAACTGGCCGATACACAGACATACTGCCTGCAGCCGCATCCTATATATGACTGGAGACAGTATGTCTGTGGAGGGCCTACAGCAGTATATGGGGGCACAGAGGGGAGGGGGGGGTCATTAAATATATATGGGGGCACCAAGAGGGGGTCATTAAATATATTATAGGGGCACCGAGAGGGAGTCATTAAATAGATATTTGGGGGCACCAAGGGGGGGGGTCAATAAATATATAGGGGGGCACAGAGGGGTGTACATATATATATACAGGGGCACAGAGACGCACAAAGTGGGCACTATTAATGCAGCCATATACATGAGGAGTCTGTAAAGAAGTGGGCAGAAATGTTTGTCTGGCAGGCTCTTTGGAGACGAGTCTTCATGATGGCCTCTGATCAAAGAAGACATAGAGTCAGTAAATGTAACTGTAATCCCTTATAAAGCAGAGCCCTTGCTAGTATCTACATCTGTATGATCAGTATGTGGCACTATTGTTGAATTTTTTGGGAAATTTCACAGTAACTAGATTAGGGTGTATTAGACTATAGCAGGGTGCAGTGCAGTAAAATACTGTGCAGCACAATGTCTTACTGCACTGCACTCTGCTTTCATCTAATTAGAAATACATAATTAGAAAATAAAATACGATTAGGGACAGGCCCTGGGGGGCGGATTTGGGGGGCGGGCCACGTGGTGGAAGGGGGGAGGGCCAGGCCTTGAGCTGTGTAAGGGGCCCTGAAATTTCTCATGGCAGCCCTGGACAGGGCTAATTTAATCATACAAGAACTGAGGACGTAAGTTTTACTGGTAGACTTAGTGAGTTAGACTAAATCCCTAGTGCAAAGTTGTAAATTTGTCAGCAAAAAAACAGGCGAGTTAGCACAATCCAATCCAACTGAATAGTTTGTTTCTACAATATGTGCATGGATTTAGTCATCAAAGAGACAAAGTTCTTTCGCACATTTGAAATGTTTAAATATACTCAAAGGTAAATACTTTCAAGGTGCACAATTTACAGTTAGGGTAGAGTCACATGTAACCGATCTGCAGCTTGTTTTATGCTGCGGATCCACTGATGACCAACCACAGAGTGAGCTGACCAACCACAGAGTGAGCCCCCTGCCTGTGCACGTGTGTCCACTCATAGCAGCAATCCTTTGCTACAAGCACACACAAGGATCAGCGCAACTATAGTAAACTGCGCACGCACATGAACAGTTTATTCACAGACATCACGCCCGCTAAGAGTAAACTGCGAATGCGTGCGGTATCATTTTGTTCTTGGGTGGTTTGGCTGTTATGTTCAGGAAGTCACAATATCAGCACTGGTACTTTTCATATACTCAGGCCCCTCACATTTTCAGGTTGTTACTATGTCATCACGACACATATATGCTCCGGCCTGATGACACCCAAGAAAACGTAACTGTAATGACTTGACAGCCTGAAGTCAGGGAATGTGACAGCAACAACTTTTTTTTTTCTTATCCTGAAACATGACTGGCATGAGCACATGAGGTATGGAACAGTAATGACATTATGACATCCTGAAACATTGACAGGCATTCACAGGAGTACAACAGTAATTTTTCGACATGGTATTAAACAACCAAGTTCCCACCATAATAATAACTAATTAATAATATCTTTATATATATAGTTAACTAATATTAGTTAACTAATTAATAATTAATTAATAATATCTTTTTATGTATTAATTAATAATATCTTTTTATGTATCTAAAATATGAACTAACAAAAATGTAAAAACATATTAACCTATATAGCGTTAATACACCAATGACATACACAACATGTCAGAAGTAGGAACTAAAAGCTCAGAACAATGATTTAAAAAGACATACCACCTAAACATTACAGGCATGACTGTATACAACTGCCTAGAATTGGGATTTTATTGCTTTGAAGGCCTGTCCGGAACAAAAAATGTGCAGTGTATGCAACTGAAGATGTGTCAGGCATGACGGTATACAACCGACTATGTGTTGTGATGTGATTGATGTGACATGATGCTGTTGCTCTAAAGATGTGTCAGTAACAATAACTGATGCAGTGTATCCCACCTGAAGATGTGTCAGGCATGAAAGGTATACATCCGCCTATGTGTCATGATGTTATTGCTCTGAAGACGTGTCAGTAACAATAACAGGAGCAGTGCATCTTACCTGAAAGCGTGTCAGGCCTGAAAGGTATACACTGCCTATGTTTTGTGCTGTTATTGCTCTGAAGATGTGTCAGTAACAATAATTAATGCAGTGCATCACACCTAAAGACCTGTAGGCATGACAGGTATACAAACATCTATTGCTCTGAAGACGTGTCAGCAACCATAACTCAAAGTGTTGCAACCCCCCTGTAGGCATGGAAGACATGATGAGTAGGTATGCACTATCTAGAGTCACCACAGCTTGCTATTAACCCTTTAGATCGCCGCTGTCAAAGCTGACAACGGCATCTAAAGGGACCTTTAATGCATCCCTGGTGGTTTAGTGGGGTGGATCCCCCCTCCCCCACGGCATGATTATCATTCAAGATGAGCGAACCGAAGCTGACGAACCCGAATTCGTTATGAATTTCATGAAAAATTCGATTTGCAACGAATGCGAATATCGTCGCGATTCTGAAGCGCGAAACGCTTCATTTAACTCCATTTTACAGCCTTCTAGGCTATTGGAGACCTAAAATGGTGGATCTGCATGTGAGTACATGGGGCAGGGGATTATGGGAGGGCGGGAAATAGCAGCGGGAATGAAGGTCGGCGGGCTGACCCTGAATCACATGTGAGATGCAGCCTATCAGTGTTCATTGACCCCTGTGATGTGACAGCCCTATATAATCGGCAGCCATCTTGCCTCTCTTCATTTCATCTATGCACTCAGATAGAGAGGACAGGACTGCGTGTGTGTGAATAGCTCATACCACAGCGTTACACTGCAACTGCTAGTCACATCAGCATTGCGGAAAGACCGGACTGCAGAGTGCTTTGCTGTTCTCACTGAGAAGGATCATTGATATCTAAACCTCCTATTCACCTTATAGAGCATTGCAGCAGAGAGGGGCAGATAGCTGTCAGCTGCCTCATACAGATCAACAAGCTGCCTGAACTTTATGATCCATCTTATCTCCTCATGTTTCAGCGCAATTCAGTGTATTTTTTTTGCTCCACAAATCATCTGCTGCTCAGAATTGTGTGACAGAGTGCAATTTAGGGTTTAATCCCTGTATTTTTTTATTTTTTTTTTGTCGTGCTGCACTGTTGGGTCCTGCTGCTGTTCACAAATACGTTATTTTTCAGCGGACTGTAGTGCATTTGTCTGCCCTCATACGTGCATAACGCATGCCTACATCAAAGCAGTCTACTATTCTGTATCTGTAACAAGTCTAGATACAGGGAAAGTCCTGACTCCTGACAAAAGTAATCACCTGCTGGTGTTTTTAAAAAATACTTATTTTTTCTGCGTATTGTTGCGCATATTATTGCCCTCATCAGTGCATACCGCATACGTACATCCAAGTATTGTACCATTTTGTACCTGTTAATCTGTCAAGGGGCTACATACTGTGAAAGTCCAAACAATTGTACTCACCGGCTGGTGTTTTACAAAAATACATTGTTTTTTCTGCCTATTGTTGCGCATATTTCTGCCATCATCAGTGCATACTGCATATGTACATCCTAGTAGTGTACCTTTTTGTACCTCTTAATCTGTCAAGGGCCTACATACTGGGAAAGGACAGCCATAAGTAATCACCTGCTGCTGTTCTAGACAAATACTGTTTAAAGAGTAGTGTAGCGTATTGTAATACCCTTATATACGCACTAAGTATGTCAGGCAGAGAAGTGCACAGCGGAGTGGCAGAAGCCTAAATACTTCAGGCAGAGTTGGCAGCAGACTAGGGGCAAGTGGCAGCAGGAGTCGTAGCGAGAGGCCTGAGCTCCCGTTATCAGCCAGCGGTTGTGTCTCGACCAGCAACCCATCTGCCGTCATCGATTGGGTAACACGCTCATCCACATCATCACAAGTGACATCTGACACCCCCAGTCAACAGTCGGTGGGTTCCTCAGACACAACCCTCAGTTGGCATGGACCGGGAGCAGTCCCTGCCCTCCCATTGCCTTTGTCCTATGCTGTTCCCTCTCCTAGAGAAGTATCTTATGCTGTGGGTTCAGCTCCACTATTCACTGAGGACGATCTAATAGAGGACAGCCAGCAGCTACTACCTAGCCAAGAAGGGGAGGAGACATGCGCCGCTTGCTCCGCTAGGCGGTCAAGTAGTGATGCGGAGAGTGACGTGGGAGGCGGTGTTGCAAGGGTTCAGGGTCCTAAAGCAGACACTGTTGGGGAACCTGAGGAGGACATCAGTGACATGCACACACCTGTTGATGATGATGAAGCCGATCGCAATTGGGAGCCGGGTGCAGAAGGGGCTTCATCATCATCAGGAGAAGAGAGTTGCGGGTTGCCCTTGAGGCTGCAAGGCGGTAGCACGGTTGGCAGTCAGCGTGGTGGCAGGAGTGGAAATTCTGGAGCCAAATGTGCCGGGGGAGACCACCTGCTTCGCGGCAGCCTACCTTTCCAGGAGGTAGTGGAACAGGGGTTCCTGGAGACGGCGCCAGAAGCAGTCAATTAGTGCGATCTGCAGGTGGGAAAATCAGCTACTCGGCGGTGTGGCAGTTTTTCATCAGGCATCCGGAAGAGGTTCACGTAGCCACATGCAAGATATGTCGGCAGAAGGTGAAGCGTGGCCAGGGTCCCAATGTTGGCACCACGGCCCTGCGTCAACACATGCTTTGCCACCATAAAGTGTAGTGGTCCAGCCTGCTGCATCACCCAGTGGCCATCCACTCCCTCCTTCATCCAGCCAAGGCTCCACCCCCTCAGCCGAAGGGAGCTGTGTGTCAAACCCTCCTACACCGCTCCTGCTTCTCCCGCTTTTAGTCAGCCATTCCGCCAACAATCCATCGGCGAAGCTATGTCCCAGAGACAACAGTATGCGCCCACTCATCCATCGGTGCAGAAGTTGAAGATGCTCCTGTCCAAGTTGCTGGTGCTGCAGTCCCTCCCTTTTCAAGTGGTGGACTCTGCACCTTTCAGAGAATTGATGGCTTGTGCCGAGCCGAGGTGGAGAGTCCCAAGCCGTCATTTCTTTGCGAAGAAGGCAGTACCCACACTGCATAAGTTTGTACAAGAGAAGATGGGCCAGTCCTTGAGCCTGTCGGTGTGTTCAAAAGTGCACGGCAGCACCGACATGTGGAGCTGTAACTACAGGCAGGGACGATACTTGTCTTTTACGGCCCACTGGGTAAATGTGGTTCCTGCACAGCCACAACAGCAACTTGGACAGGTCACACCGCTTCCTCCTCCACGCTCTCAGGCAGTTGGTCCTGTTACAGTGTGCGACGCCGCCTTCTCATCCTCCACCATGTCCTCGGCCTCCACTGCACTTCCAAATCTCGATGGCCCTTCATCGTACCATAAGTGTAGGGCACGGCGGTGTCAAGCTGTTCTTCACATGGTTTGCCTTGGCAAACGGAGTCACACAGGGGAGGAACTGCTAAAGTTCATTCGTAAAGAAATCCGAGAAAAAGGGGGTGATTCAAACTTTTATTAGGGAAAGGGTTAAAAGGGGTACTCCGCTGCTATGACTTTATCAATACATTTGCCCATTGTGTAAAGTAGTTTAACTCTCTAATATGCTTGCTGTGTCAATAATGCATATTATTTCCGTTATACTTACTGTTCCTATGTGCAGGAAATAGTGTAGTTTTTTGGTGCTTTGTGACCACTGACAACGTTTGCGGCCATGTTGTTGTCAGCCCGCCCTGAAGTGTCGGCGTTGTCGTCCGCATTTCCCTCCTCCCGTGTCCGTAGTCAAGCCGGCCCATTTCTAGAATATTCATTCTTTGAAATTGTGTGGGAATGACGTTTTTCACTTTCTTTGCCGCCCCTTGTGTGAGTGTCCTAGCCTGGTCCAATCGTTCTTTGCGCCAGGCGCATGCGTCATGTATTTTTTTAGAGTCGTCTTCGGCGCGTAGTTCGCATGTCTGGTCATTTTGTGAATCCCGTTTTCAGCTAACGTAGGCTACGTCAGTAGCGTAGCCCTGCGCATGCGCAGTAGTCCTTACAGATAAGGGCTTACATTAGTAGCATAGCCCTGAGCTGTAACGACAACTGCGCATGCGCAGGGCTACGCTAGGAACGTAAGCCCTGAACTGGAAGGAGAACTGCGCATGCGCATGGCTACGCTACTAACGTATGCTACGTTAGCACCAGTGGCGTAGCTATAGAGGTCTCAAGGCCCCATAGCCACTTCACTATACTATATGTTGCAACAACAGGTCCCGGGCCCGCCGCTGCCAGCACTTTTTTAAAACTGCCCGGACCCTGTTGCTACAGCAGGGTCAGATGGAGAGGCAGAGGGCTGATGAGAGCAATGCAGGCAAGCACGTGGCCTGTCACAGCCTGTCTGACCCCGTGAGATTTATCCCCTGCAGCTGCCAGTGACAGGAGCAGCAGACTCTCCAGCCTCGCACCGCTCAGCTTCAGGAAGGTGAGTAGAGCCGGGATTGGTGGGAGGTGTAATGATGATGAGGAGGGGGGATGTGGAGTAATGTTGATTAGGAGACCGAGGACAGGGTGTGTGTAATGATGAGGGGGGGTAGTGTGTGGGGGGCTTTTTGCTATACAAAATGCCCTCCTCTAGTACTGAGACAAACTAGAACACCAGATCTCCAGATATTGCAAAACTACAACTCCCAGCAAGCCCAGACAGCCAATGGCTGCTTGGGCATGCAGAGAGGTGTAGTTTTGCAACAGCTGAAGGGCTGTCCGGGCATGCTGGAGGAACACCGGAGCAGTTGCCCATAGCAACCAATCAGATTCCAGCTTTCATAAAAAAAAAGGCCTCTGAAAAATGAAAGCTGAAATGTGATTGGTTGCTATGGGCAACTGCTCTATTGTTCCTCTGCACAAGGTTGGTTACATTTCCCCCATTACTATTGCCATGAAAAAGAAACAGGAACCTCCCATAGGAATGGAGACAAGCATTGGCGTGATGTTATTTACATGGGACTGTATATTGGTGGTAGGGGAGTGATGTTATTTACATGGGACTGTATATTGGTGGTAGGGGAGTAATGTTATTTACATGGGACTGTATGTTGGTGGTAGGGGAGTGATGTTATTTACATGGGACTGTATGTTGGTGGTATAGGAGTGATGTTATTTACATGGGACTGTATATTGGTGGTATAGGAGTGATGTTATTTACATGGGACTGTATTTTGGTGGTATAGGAGTGATGTTATTTACATGGGAAAGGACTTAGGAATGTAGGGGGGAGTTCAGGGAAGCATGAAGAGGACTTACAAGTCTAGGGGGAAAGAGGGTGGAACAAAGGAATTGGGAGGAAGATTTATATTACATTCAGGGTACAGCATATAGCAGGGTTAAATTTAGAGGCTACAGTGTGTGGTAGTATTTTACTCAGGTGGTAAAATGTGTACTTGTATTATATTCAGGGGGTACAGTGTGTGGCAATAATATATTTTTAGGGTACAGTGTGTGACAGTATTATATTTAGGGGTACAGCGGTTGGCAGGACTATATTGAGAGGGTTCAGTGTGTGGCAGTATTATATTGAGAGGGTTCAGTGTGTGGCAGTATTATATTGAGAGGGTTCAGTCTGTGGCAGTATTATATTGAGAGGGTTCAGTGTGTGGCAGTATTATATTGAGAGGGTTCAGTGTGTGGTAGTATTATATTCAGCGGCCCAGTGTGTGGCAGTATTATATTCAGGGATACAGTATATGGCAGTATTATATTCAGGGGGTACAGTATTTGGCAGTATTATATTCAGGGGGTACAGTGGGTGACATTATTATACTCGGGGTATAGTGTGTGGCAGTATTATATTCAGGAGGTATGGCGTGTGGCAATAATATATTTAGAGAGTACAACGTGTGGCAGGGTTATATTTGGGGGTACAGTGGTTGGCAGTATTATATTCAGGGGGTACAGTGGGTGGCAGTATTATATTCAGGGGAGTACATTGTGTCGCATTATTATACTCAGGGGGTACAATGGGTGGCAGTATTATATTCAGGGGGTACGGTGTGTGGCAATAATATATTTAGATGGTGCAGTGTGTGGTAGGGTTATATTCAGGAGGTACAGTATTTGGCAGTACAGTATTATATTCAGGGGGTACAGTATTTGGCAGTATTATGTTCAGGGGTTACAGTGGGTGGCAGTATCATATTCAGGTGGTACAGTGGGTGGCAGTATTATATTCAGGGGGTACAGTATTTGGCAGTATTATATTCAGGGGGTACAGTATTTGGCAGTATTATATTCAGGGGGTACAGTGGTTGACAGTATTATATTCAGGGGGTACAGTATTTGGCAGAAATCTAATGATTATTGTCTTCATACAGAGGATAAGGATCTGCTGACAAATTAAGGAACCAAAGATGTCCGGGCTCTGCAGAGAAGATGGAGCTGGAAGATGTCCTGACGTCTGGATCAGATGAGGAAGAAAAGGAAAGACAACAGAGAAGACGTCACTCAGGTCACTGATATTGTGTTTTCTCCTGACTATCCCATCAGAGCTGTAGTCACGTGTAAGTTCTGTAATTATGATGAGTGACATTGTACTCCAATCTGTGGCTCTCCAGCTGTTGCAAAACTACAACTCCCATAAATCCTGAGGCTCTTCAGTCATGATGGGAGTTGCAGCTTCCCCACATCTGGAGAGCCACTTGAACCAAGGGGATTGGTGGGAGTCCCATCAGTCAGACCCCCACCATAAAAATGGGCTGCTTATTTTAAAATGCCCGGGCCTTTTTTTGGTCCCAGTCCGGCCCTGTCTGTAAGTCACCTAAATCACTGCGTGTTCTCCTGACTGTGTCCCATCTGTGCTGTAGTCACTGATATCTTTGTGCGGCTGAGGCCGAGTAAGGGGGTCGTCAGGGATTGGGAAAGCAGGTCGTCGGGGGGGGGGGGGGGGGTAATGGGTAGGGGGGCCCAGGACAATTTTTCGCATCGGGGCCCTGTGGTTTCTAGCTACGCCCCTGGTTAGCACTAAGCTGGCAGCGTATGGATGCGCAGGCGCACATTTCTCTACCAAACGATGGAACATAATGAGCGTGGAAAGAAGAAACAAGGGGTGGAAGCTAGGACCCCTATGGGCGGGAATAAAAAAAAAAGAAAGGGGCATGCACATAGGCGTGAACAAAAAAAAGGATGGGCGGAATAACAACGAAAAATAGGTGCCACCTAAGCGCATAATCAGGCCGCAAAGTATTAGGGGAATGGTAGTTTTCACGGACTGAACAACAGGAAATAAGCAACAACGTGAGCCAGACCGAACGCCAAGGTAAAAAGTTGGTGAAATAAGCACTAGGCAGCGGAGTACCCCTTTAAATGATCTTTATTCACTTTTTTTTGCAATGTTATAGCTCCCATAGGGCTATAACACTGCACACACTGATCTTTTACATTGATCAATAGTTTCTCATAGGAAACCATTGATCAATGATTCTGCCGCTTGACTGCTCATGCCTGGATCTCAGGCACTGAGCAGTCATTCGGCGATCGGACAGCATGGAGGAAGGTAGGGACCTTCCTGCTCTCTTTACAGCTGTTGGGGATGCCGCGATTTCATCACGGCGATCCCGAACAGCCCCCTGAGCTAACCGTCAGTGCTTTACTTTCACTTTAGACACAGCGTTCAAAGTTGAAGGGTTAATATCACCGCGATCAGTGCCGCGCGCTATTAGCCACGGGTCCCGGTCTCTAGAGGCCGGGCCCGACCCGCTATGACGCGGGGCCACGGCATGGCCCCGCGTTATAGAAAGGGAATGGGCTGAGGGCGTATAGGTACGCCTTCCGTCCCCAAGGAGTAAAGTTAAGGGTGCCAATAATTTTGTCCAGACCATTTTTGGAGTTTGGTGTGATGTCCAATTTGCTTTTTATCCTATCTTTTTTTGTTTAGTTCCAATACATACAAAGGGAATAAACATGTGTATAGCAAAACATGTGTTACTGCAATCCTTTTCTGTTAGAAAATTTCAGGGGTGCCAACATTTACGGCCATGACTGTAAATTGCATACCTCCTGCACAGCAAGAATATACAGTAAACCAGCTATATGTACAGATCATTGATTTACTGTAACACCTTGCTGGGCTGAACGCTATGTGGAGAGAATGCCCATGAATAAGGCAGTGTTTCCCAAACAGGGAGCCTCAAGCTGGGCACTGCCATTAAAATAATTTTTTTGCATATGATACAGCAGTTAAATATATAAGATTTACAAACTTTGGTCTCCTGCTATACTGGAAGGAGACTAAACTCAGGAAGTGCAGTCTGGCCATAGGCAGTGAATAGCACAAGTGCTAAAGGCAGTTTTGTAAGGCTATGTTCACATGAATTTTTGGGTGGAATTCTGCATTGGAATTCCGCTGTAGGGTTCGGAGCAGCAGAGTCCCGTTTTAACAGGACTCTGCTGCACTGTGCACACGTCCTGAATTTCCTTTCCAGATGTTTCTAGCAGGGAAATTCCGGTTTCCGGAATGAATGTTCTTTCTTTCCAATTTCGGGAGATTTATCAAAACCTGTCCAGAGGAAAATCAGATCGCTTCTTTCATACAAGAGAAGCCCTGTGAAAAATGAAAGAACCGATCTGATTGGTTGTTATGGACAACTCAGCAACTTTTCCTCTGGACAGGTTTTGATAAATCAATTTATACGGTTTTGTCAGTTTTTCTTATACTGTTTTTGAAAAAAAAAAACTGATACCAAGACATATGACAAAATCGTGATGTAAACTTAGCACCTGGGACAATCAATGTGTCCAAGCTAAGCAAAAGCATAAGTTCTAATAAAGATGATAAATCTCCCCCTAAGATATTTTAAAAGTAGTACAGATAAATATGTTAACATGGGTATCATTTTATTTGTAATGACCAGAGAATAAAATGGATATGCCAGTTTTACCATTAAAGGATAAGTATCATGAAGTAAAACATATCCCCCTAATAAGTTTCAAATTGTGGGGGAGTCTGAGCGCTGGAGCCCCCAGTGATCTTCTGTTTGGAGCCCATGTTCTCCAGCACAGGAGAACATCACACCCGAAGCGGAGGCCGCCACGGCCCCTCCATAAAGCTCGGCAATCTTTGACTCTCCCATAGAGCTATATGAAGGGGGCGTGGCGGCCTCTGGTTCGGGTGAGGATCGTGATGCGCTCCTGTGCTGTAGAACCAGGACTTCAAATAGCAAATTGTGGGGGACCCCAGCGCTCGGACCCCCTGTGATCTAAAACTTATCCCCTATCCGAAAGATAGGAGATACGTTTTTTTTTCATGTTACTATCCTTTAAATGCACTTTGTTAAATAAATCAATGAATTTCTACCACCTTTCCTGAGTTTAATTTGATTCTTAAGAGACAATGAAGCAATTACACTTTGCTTTGTCGTGAGGATTTTGCTTTTCTTACAAAATGTACTCCTTCTAAGTTTTGCTTATGAGTGTAATACGCCCATGTCATCACGCTGTCACGATTCGGCTGGCTGGAGGTGGATCCTCTGTGCCAGAGAGGGATTGGCGTGGACCGGTTCTAAGTTGCTACTGGTATTCACCAGAGCCCGCCGCAAAGCGGGATGGTCTTGCAGCGGCGGTAGCAACCAGGTCGTATCCACCAGCAACGGCTCAACCTCTCTGACTGCTGAGATAAGCGCGGTACAAGGGAGTAGACAAGAGCAAGGTCGGACGTAGCAGAAGGTCAGGGAAGGCAGCAAGGATCGTAGTCAGGGGCAACGGCAGGAGGTCTGGAACACAGGCTAGGAACACACAAGGAAACGCTTTCACTGGCACAATGGCAACAAGATCCGGCGAGGGAGTGCAGGGGAAGTGAGGTATAAGTAGGGAGTGCACAGGTGATGACACTGATTAGGCCTGCTGCGCCAATCAGTGGCGCAGTGGCCCTTTAAATTGCAGAGACCCGGCGCGCGCGCGCCCTAAGGAGCGGGGCCGCGCGCGCCGGGCCAACACAGACGGGGAACGGGTCAGGTACGGGAGCCGGGATGCGCATCGCGAGCGGGCGCATCCCGCGTCGCGAATCGCATCCCGGCTGGGAGTAATATCGCAGCGCACCCGGTCAGCAGGTCTGACCGGGGCGCTGCGAATGAGAGGACGCTGCGAGCACTCCGGGGAGGTGCGGGGACCCGGAGCGCTCGGCGTAACAGTACCCCCCCCCCCCTTGGGTCTCCCCCTCTTTTTGGAGCCTGAGAACCTGAGG
This sequence comes from Hyla sarda, assembly GCF_029499605.1. NCBI lineage: Eukaryota > Metazoa > Chordata > Amphibia > Anura > Hylidae > Hyla > Hyla sarda. The sequence continues at coordinate 184,305,474 of NC_079193.1, forward strand.
ATAAGACTTTTGTCTAGGATGTTGTCCTCAGGTTCCCAAGATCTCTCCTCTGGGCCACAATTCTCCCAGTCAACCAAGAAGAATCTTTTACCTCTGACTGTCTTGGATGCTAGAATCTCCTTCACCGAGAAGACGTCAGACGAACCGGAAACAGGAGTGGGAGAAACAACTTTGCGAGAGAAGCAGTTAAGGATGAGTGGTTTAAGGAGAGAGACATGGAAGGCATTGGGAATACGGAGAGAAGGAGGAAGAAGGAGTTTGTAAGAGACAGGGTTGATCTGGCACAAGATTTTGAAAGGACCAAGATAGCGTGGTCCCAGTTTATAACTGGGGACACGAAAGTGGACATACTTAGCGGAGAGCCATACCTTGTCTCCGGGAGCAAAAATGGGGGGAGTTCTTTTTTTATCAGCAAATTTTTTCATCCGGGATGAAGCCTGTAAAAGAGAATTTTGGGTTTCTTTCCATATGGTGGAAAGATCTCGAGTCACTTCATCAACAGCGGGCAAACCAGAGGGCATGGGAGTGGGGAGGGGAGGAAGAGGGTGACGGCCGTACACCACGAAAAATGGGGATTTAGCAGAAGATTCGGATACTCTGAAGTTGTATGAGAATTCGGCCCATGGTAGAAGATCTGCCCAGTCATCCTGGCGGGAGGAAACAAAATGTCGTAAATAGTCACCCAGGACCTGATTAATTCTTTCTACTTGCCCATTGGATTGGGGATGATAAGAAGAAGAGAAGTTTAATTTGATCTTGAGCTGCTTACAGAGGGCCCTCCAGAATTTAGACACAAATTGGACGCCTCTATCCTAGACGATATGCGTGGGCAAACCATGAAGGCGAAAAATGTGTATAAAAAATTGCTTTGCCAACTGAGGCGCTGAAGGAAGGCCAGGAAGAGGGATAAAATGTGCCATCTTGGAAAATCGATCAACGACCACCCAAACAACTGTGTTGCCACGGGATAAGGGCAAGTCCGTAATAAAGTCCATACCAATCTGTGACCAAGGTTGTTCAGGAACAGGCAGAGGATGAAGGAGACCAGCAGGCTTCTGGCGAGGAGTCTTATCCCGTGCACAGACAGTACAAGCCCGCACGAAATCAACAACATCAGTCTCCAGAGTAGGCCACCAATAAAATCGAGAGATGAGTTGAAAGGATTTTTTGATGCCCGCATGGCCTGCGAGGTGGGAGCAGTGTCCCCACTTGAGAATCCCGAGGCGCTGGCGTGGAGAAACGGAGGTCTTCCCTGGAGGAGTTTGTCTGATGGAAGCTGGAGAAGTGGAGATCAGACAGTCCGGAGGAATGATGTGTTGCGGAGAGGCTTCCGCTTCAAAGGCATCTGAAGAACGAGAGAGGGCATCGGCCCTAATGTTCTTGTCAGCAGGGCGAAAATGGATTTCAAAGTTAAAACGGGCAAAGAACAACGACCACCTAGCCTGGCGAGGGTTCAGTCGTTGGGCAGACTGGAGATAAGAGAGATTCTTGTGATCAGTGTATATAAAAACTGGATATTTGGATCCCTCCAGCAGGTGCCTCCATTCCTCAAGCGCCAATTTTATGGCCAGTAGTTCTCGATCACCAATGGAGTAGTTTTTCTCCGCCGGAGAGAAGGTCCTAGAAAAAAACCCACAAGTAACAGCATGCCCGGAAGAATTTTTTTGTAGAAGAACTGCTCCAGCTCCCACTGAGGAGGCGTCTACCTCCAATAAGAAGGGTTTAGATGGGTCAGGTCTGGAGAGTATGGGAGCAGAAGAAAAGGCAGACTTGAGATGTTTAAATGCGTCTTCCGCTTGAGGAGACCAGGACTTAGGATTGGCATTTTTCTTGGTTAGAGCCACGATAGGAGCCACAATAGTGGAAAAGTGTGGAATAAATTGTCTGTAATAATTGGCGAACCCCAAAAAACGTTGGATAGCACGGAGTCCGGAGGGGCGTGGCCAATCTAATACGGCAGATAGTTTATCTGGGTCCATTTGTAGTCCCTGGCCAGAGACTAAGTATCCTAGGAAAGGAAGAGACTGACATTCAAAGACACATTTTTCCATTTTGGCATAAAGTTGATTGTCCCGAAGTCTCGGAAGAACCATGCGGACATGCTGGCGATGTTCTTCTAAGTTGGCAGAAAAAATCAAAATATTGTCCAGGTAAACCACAACACAGGTATACAGAAGATCACGAAAAATTTCATTAACAAAGTCTTGGAAGACGGCAGGGGCGTTGCACAGGCCAAAGGGCATGACCAGATACTCAAAGTGTCCATCTCTGGTGTTAAATGCAGTCTTCCATTCGTCCCCCTCCCTGATGCGGATGAGATTATAAGCACCTCTTAAGTCCAGCTTGGTAAAGATGTGGGCGCCTCGTAGGCGGTCAAAGAGTTCCGAGATAAGAGATAAGGGGTAGCGGTTTTTTACCGTGATTTTATTAAGTCCGCGGTAATCAATGCAAGGGCGTAGGGAGCCATCTTTTTTGGAGACAAAAAAAAATCCAGCTCCGGCAGGAGAGGAGGACTTGCGGATAAACCCCTTTTTTAAATTCTCCTGGATGTACTCCGACATGGCTTGGGTTTCCGGAGCAGACAGAGGATAGATTCTGCCCCGGGGTGGAGTAGTACCCGGGAGGAGGTCAATAGGACAGTCATAAGGCCTGTGAGGAGGCAAAGTCTCTGTTTGTTTTTTGCAAAAAACATCAGCATAGTCCAGATAGGCCTTAGGAAGACCAGATACCGGGGGAACAACAGGGTCACGACTGTGAGTACTGGGAGCCGGTTTAAGACAGTCCTTGTGGCAAGAAGTACCCCAGTTCTTGATTTTCCCTGTGGTCCAATCAAGGGTTGGGGAATGGCGTTGAAGCCACGGTAATCCAAGAAGAATTTCGGAAGTGCAGTTAGAGAGGACCAAAAATTCAATTTTTTCGTGATGGGGTCCAATGCACATTAGACGAGGTTCCGTGCGGTAACGCACGGTACAGCCCAATCTTTCATTGTTAACAGAGTTGATGTAGAGGGGTCTGGCGAGACTGGTCACCGGGATGTTGAACCTGTTGATGAGAGAGGCCAAAATAAAATTTCCTGCAGATCCGGAATCCAAGAAGGCCATAGCAGAGAAGGAGAAGGTAGAAGAAGACATCCGCACAGGCACAGTAAGGTGTGGAGAAGCAGAGTTCACATCAAGAGCTGTCTCACCTTTGTGCGGAGTCAGCGTGCGTCTTTCCTGGCGAGGAGGACGGATAGGACAATCCTTCAAGAAATCTTCGGTACCGGCACAGTACAGGCAAAGGTTCTCCATGCGGCGTCGTGTCCTCTCTTGAGGTGTCAAGCGAGACCGGTCAACTTGCATACCCTCCACGGCGGGAGGCACAGGAACGGATTGCAGAGGACCAGAGGAGAGAGGAGCCGGGGAGAGAAACCGCCTCGTGCGAACAAAGTCCATATCCTGGCGGAGCTCCTGACGCCTTTCGGAAAAACGCATGTCAATGCGGGTGGCAAGATGAATAAGTTCATGCAGGTTAGCAGGAATTTCTTGTGCGGCCAGCACATCTTTAATGTTACTGGATAGGCCTTTTTTAAAGGTCGCGCAGAGGGCCTCTTTATTCCAGGATAATTCGGAGGCAAGAGTACGGAATTGGATGGCGTACTCGCCAACAGAAGAATTACCCTTGACCAGGTTCAGCAGGGCAGTCTCGGCAGAAGAGGCTCGGGCAGGTTCCTCAAAGACACTTCGAATCTCCGTGAAGAAGGAGTGTACAGAGGCAGTGACAGGGTCATTGCGGTCCCAGAGCGGTGTGGCCCATGACAGGGCTTTCCCAGACAGAAGGCTGACTACGAAAGCCACCTTAGACCTTTCAGTTGGAAACTGGTCCGACATCATCTCCAAGTGCAGGGAACATTGCAAAAGAAAACCACGGCAAAACTTAGAGTCCCCATCAAATTTATCCGGCAAGGATAATCGGAGGCTGGAAGCGGCCACTCGCTGCGGAGGAGGTGCAGGAGCTGGCGGAGGAGATGATTGCTGAAGCTGTGGTAGTAGCTGCTGTAGCATCACGGTCAGTTGAGACAGCTGGTGGCCTTGTTGCGCTATCTGTTGCGACTGCTGGGCGACCATCGTGGTGAGGTCGGCGACAACTGGCAGCGGGACCTCAGCGGGATCCATGGCCGGATCTACTGTCACGATTCGGCTGGCTGGAGGTGGATCCTCTGTGCCAGAGAGGGATTGGCGTGGACCGTGTCGGTGGACCAGTTCTAAGTTGCTACTGGTATTCACCAGAGCCCGCCGCAAAGCGGGATGATCTTGCAGCGGCGGTAGCAACCAGGTCGTATCCACCGGCAACGGCTCAACCTCTCTGACTGCTGAGATAAGCGCGGTACAAGGGAGTAGACAAGAGCAAGGTCGGACGTAGCAGAAGGTCAGGGCAGGCAGCAAGGATCGTAGTCAGGGGCAACGGCAGGAGGTCTGGAACACAGGCTAGGAACACACAAGGAAACGCTTTCACTGGCACAATGGCAACAAGATCCGGCGAGGGAGTGTAGGGGAAGTGAGGTATAAGTAGGGAGTGCACAGGTGATGACACTGATTAGGCCTGCTGTGCCAATCAGTGGCGCAGTGGCCCTTTAAATTGCAGAGACCCGGCGCGCGCGCGCCCTAAGGAGCGGGGCCGCGCGCGCCGGGACAACACAGACGGGGAACGGGTCAGGTACGGGAGCCGGGATGCGCATCGCGAGCGGGCGCATCTCGCGTCGCGAATCGCATCCCGGCTGGGAGTAATATCGCAGCGCACCCGGTCAGCAGGTCTGACTGGGGCGCTGCGAATGAGAGGACGCTGCGAGCGCTCCGGGGAGGAGCGGGGACCCGGAGCGCTCGGCGTAACACACGCCTTGCCAAGAACCATATGGAGTGAAGATAAGGAAGATAGGAACACTACACTATACAACGTAGATGTTTTTTTTTAATCTCCAGATTGGCTGAACTATGTACAATTTACACTATAAAAGACAGTGCACTTATCTGATCAAATTGCATTTGCTGGTAGGATTTGTTGGGAGATGCTACGTGTATGTATGTGTCATTGTAATCTTGCCTAATTAATTAATAATAATTTCTTTTTAATTTGGTCCAGCTGTTTCACGTTGTCATTATTTTATAAACTTCGACAAATGAAACCCCCCAATAATAATATTTTTTTGTTGCGCTGTACATTTCATGGTGAATTGAAAGGTGTTATTATGAAACATGTGGATGAAAAAAATAAGGAGATTTTTTAACACTTACTGTAAAATCTCTTTCTCAAAGGATCCATCGGGGGACACAGACCGTGGGTGTATGCTGCTGTCTCTAGGAGGTATGACACTATGGCAACAAGAAAGTCGGCTCCTCCCAGCAGGATATACCCGCCTCCAGGCCCTGAGCTAATCAGTTTTAGTACCAGAGCAATAGGAGAGGACCGACAGGTCAAGGAAAAAACACGAACTGTCCGAGAACCAGAAGAAAAGATATAACTGAACACACCCTCAGACAGGGAACCAAAGAGAAACCCAAAAGGGAGGGAGCTGTCCCCCCCAATGGATCCTTCGAGTAAAAAGAGATTTTACGGTAAGTGTTAAAAAATCTCCTTTTCTCTATCGGCTCCATTGGGGGACACAGACCATGGGACGTACCAAAGCCGTCCCTTGGGTGGGCAGATAATCAGTCAGGCAGACGGCTCCACTGCCTCCTGCAGCAGTTTACGGCCCAGACTAGCATCAGCCAATGCAATGGTATGAACCAGGTAGAACCTTGAGAAAGTGTGCAAAGATGACCAGTAGCCGCCTTGCAAATCTGTGAGGCCGAGGATTTGTTCTGGAGAGCCCAGGATGCCCCAACAGAAATGGGTAGAATGAGCCACAACCCTGAAAGGGAGGAATCTTCCCCCTACAGCGATAGGCTTCCGAAATGGCAGACAGGATCCACCGAGAAGTGGTGGCCTTGGAAGCAGGTTGTCCCTTACGACGACCTTCCGTAAGGATGAAAAAGGAATCACACTGATGAAACGAAGAAGAGATAGAGAGGTAATACCTAACAGCCCGAACCATATCCAGTTTGTGGAGTAAATGCTCCTTAGGATGAGAAGGAGCGGGACAAAAGGACGGAAGAACAATGTCCTCATTGAGATGAAAGGCCGAAACAACCTTAGACAAAAAGGAAGGATCTGGTCGGAAGACAACCTTGTCCTGGTGAATCACCAGAAAAGGAGAACGGCAGAAGAGAGCTGCCAATTCAGACACCCTCCGAATGGAGGTGATAGCAACAAGAAACTCCACTTTCCAAGAAAAGAGGCTCAGGGACACCTTCCCTAAGGGGTTTAAAAGGTTCACCTTTGATCACACCCAGAACCAGATTCAAGTCCGAAGGGGGAGAAGGTGACCGATAAGGAGGGGCAGCATGCGCCACTCCTTGAAGGAAGGTACGGACATGAGAATTAGAAGCCAGAGGACGCTGGAAAGGAATAGAAAAAGCCGAAACCTGACCCTTAAGGGAACTGAAAGACAACCACAGTCCCAATCCCGACTGCAAGAAGACGGGGGGACAGAAAAGGTAACAGGAGACAAGACCTCAGCTTCACACCAACGAAAATAAGACCGCCAGGTACGGTGGTAAATTTTCGCTGAGGAGGGCTTGCGAGCCCTGAACATGGTGCGAATGACTTGGGAAGAGAAACCACGGGTTCTCAAAACCGCGGTCTCAACCGCCACGCTGTCAATTGCAGCGACTGTAAAATGGGGTGGCAAAGAGGACCCTTAGACAGCAGGTCCGAACGAAGTGGAAGGAGCAGTGGAGTGTTGACCAGGAGCCTGACCACGTCGGCGTACCACGACCTACTGGGGCCAAACTGGAGCTACCAGTATGGCAGGAACGTCCTCCACTTTGAGCTTCCTCAGAACCCTGGGAAGGAGCGGAAGGGGAGGGAACAGATAGGGTAGAGCAAACCCCGCCCAAGGAATCACTAGGGCGTCCACGGCTAGAGCCAGGGGGTCCCGGAACTTTGACACAAATGGAAGGATCTTCTAATTTTGCCGACGCGAAGAGGTCTACGTCTTGAATGCCCCAGAGGTCGCAGATCTGCACGAAGACCTCTGGATGCCGGGACCACTCTCCGGGTTTGGCTGAGGACCGGCTAAGAAAATCCACTTCCCAGAAGAGCACACCCGGAATGTGAATCGCCAAATGGCCGGAACCTTGTTTTCCGCCCAGATGAAAAACCTTTGTCACCTCAGCCATGGCTGCCGAGCAGCGAGTTCCGCCTTGCCGATTCATGTACGCTACGGCCGTGGCGTTGTCTGACTGGACGAGGACAGGGCGGGACTGAAGCAGGGACTCCCAAAGAAGAAGACAAAGAAGAATCTCCCTCAGTTCCAAGATGTTTATCGGATGAAGGGCTTCCCAGGGAGACCAGAGGCCTTGAACCGTCCAGTCCCTGAACACACCGCCCCAGCCCGACAGACTGGCATCCGTTGTAACTGCCTGCCAGTGGAGGGGAAGAAATTATCGCCCTAGAAAAAGAAGGGGGGAGCGGAGCCACCAGAGCAGAGACTGGCGGATCCGACGAGGGAGAGTAATTTTGCAATCGAGAGACAGAGGAGATCTGTCCTATCAAGAGAGAATCGCCAGATGAAGGGGACGGTAATGAATCTGGGCAAAGGGTACGGCTTCCATGGCCGCTACCATCCGACCCAAGACTTCCATGCAATTGCGGATGGAAACTGGGGCCTGGGCTCGAAGAGAGTGGACTCCTGACAGGAGCGTCAGACGTTTGTCCGTCGGAAGGCAAGTTCGAGGCAGAGGGCGAGTTGAATTGAAGTCCCAAGAAAAATCAGAGACTGGGCAGGAGAGAGGACAGCCTTGTACCGGTTGACCATCCACCCGAAACGATTCAGGGTCTAGAGAGTGATATCCACATTCTCTAGAGTCTGGACTCTGGTGGGAACCTTGATGAGAAGGTCGTCCAGGTAAGGGATCATTGAGAACTCCTCTCGACTGCAACAGGGCTATTACTGGCGGATTGATCTTGCAAGACTCGAGGAGCCGAGGCCAGATCAAAGGGGAGGGCTATGAACTGAAAATGCCCCTCCGAAACCGCAAAGCGGAGGTACCGCTGATGGCCGGGAAATATTGGAACATGGAGGTAGGCATCCTTGATGACCAACGAAGAAAGAAACTCCCCTTGTTCCATGGATGCCACTACCGAACGGAGAGATTCCATTCGGAAGTGGCGGAGAAGATGACGGTGAGACGCTTGAGGTCCAGAATCGGTCGCACAGAACCGCCTTCCTTGGGGCCACTAGAAAATTGGAATAAAAAACCCCGAAAACATTCCCCTGGAGGAACGGGGATAATGACTCCCTGGGCAGGGACTGGAGGGCCTCCTGAAACTGCTTTGCCAGAGAAGGAGACCGGGGGCTCGGGACTTCCTGAATGTGTGTGGTCCAGCTGTCTCGAAAAAGTAAGAGACGACCTCCCACCCGAGAAAAACCTGCGGGTGGTGGGATTGGGGTTACCCGATTTGGCCGCAAAACGGCCGGAACGGTTAGTGTCCGACTTCCAAAACGGACGCACCCGGAATGAGGGAGACCTCTTGTCCCGCGAAGGTGCCTGCCCAGACCCCTTATTGGGGCCAAAGGTCCGAAAGGACCGAAAGGAAGAGGACTTCCCCTGGGAAGAAAAGCGAGCCTTATTTTGAGGCAACAAGTAACTCTTACCCCCCGTCACCTCAGAGATAATCTCGTCAAGGCGCTTGTCAAAAAGACGGGTACCAGTAAAAGAAAACTCGGTAAGAGACCTTTTGGAGGCGGCATCCGCATCCCACGCCCTGAGCCACATAGAGCGGCGGAGGGCCGATAGGAGACCCACAGCAAAGGCAGCACAACGGACTGACTGCATGGAAGCTGTGCACAGAAAGTCCCCAGCTTTAGAGCATTGGAGAACCAAAGTAAAATAGATCCTCTGGGGGGAACCCCGCCAGGATACCCTGACTGAGTTTTGAGCACCACACCGAAAGGGCCTTGGACCCCCTTGCAGAGGCGAAGGTGGGAAGCAGAGAAGAGCCTGCTGCTTCAGAGGCAAACTTCGCTAAGGACTCCACCTTCTTGTCTGTCGAGTCCTTGAAGGCAGCCGCATCTGCTAGCGGCAGTGTAGTAGCCTAGAGAGGCGGGAAATTGGTGGATCCACCGAGAGAGGGGAAACCACCTTAGAGGCAAGGTCCTTGGCGAATGGGTAACGCACTTGAACCCTCTTATTCCCGAGAACCTCTTGTCCGGATGTTTCCATGCAGGGGGGACGGGGGGGGGGGGGGCGAGACCCACGGGGGGATGCCCACGTCTACCTGAAGACTCAATGTAAGAGTCAGAAAAAGCACCCCTAGTATGCCTGTGAGAGCATGAGGCTTGTGGAAAAGAGGAGCGGGACCCACTAGAGGGCCGGCGCAGGGCAGACCCCTTCAAGGTAGACACCATGTCATGGCCTCAGCCACCGAAAGGGAGACTTGAGTCAAGTCAGCCATACACTGGGATAGGAAGAAACCCAGGCTGGAGGGGCGGCTGAATCCACCAGAACTGTAATATCCGGGGAAGCTAGGGGGTCTGGGGGAGCAGTGGAGCAGGCAGAGATAGTGGGCTCACCAGAACCAGGCATTTTTGGAATAATATGTCATACAGACAAAATAGAATCCTAGCAGTCTAGTTGTCAGTTTAGAGGGAGGAACAGATTTGTGTCCCCTGTGACAGTAAAGATTTTAACCCCAACACTGTAACACTCCATCCCTGCTGAGAGGAAACACCGCTCTATGCAGACAGAGAGGAGAACAGGCTAGCCAATAGCCTGAGAGGGGCGTTCCTGGAGCAGGGGCACTGTCTGATTGGCCCCTGCCACCTGAATCGCGTGCACAGCGCTGATTGGAGGGCGATTCGCGCCTCCAGTAAGCTCCGGCGGCCCTGTGGGCGGAGCTATAGCGCCCAGGCCGCCGAGAAGAACCACAGTAATGGTGCCCGCTCCTTGCCCCTAGCGCATATGTTAGCCGTATATGCACCCACAGGGAAGTGAGCGGGCGACACACACATCCGCCGGCAGCCGTCCGCCGCCGAAAGTGAAAGAAAGTCGGCGCTTCATGCGCCCGAAAGTACAAGCGCCGCGGCTGTCAGACGCATAATAAGCGCCGCAGCTGTAAGCCACATAGTATAACACACACTCACACACACGTGCATAATAAAGTAAACCATACATTCCCCAATATGCCATTGCTCCCCCTTTTTTTTTAAATAAAAAATAGAGCCCTTAACACAGGCCAGCCCCTTGGACCCTGAAAGGTGGGCCACAAAATGAGGGTCTCCAGATGTTGCAAGTCAGCACCTAAAGGGAGAAGAATATATACTCACCTCAGTCAGAAGAACTTAAGTCTTGAAGTCTTCTGTGAGGTCTTCAGTCAGCTTTCTGTTACCTGCATCACGCCGAGCTACCATGTGCGAGCGAGGCGAGCAGGGAAATGGGGACCCGGACCCATGAGGTACAACCCCAGGCGCTGACCGTTGGCGAGAGGGGGTGAACAGCGCATATACGCAATGTCTGTGCCCCCTTACTCGCAATGGGGAAACAGTGAGCTGCAGTTCCTGAGTCCCCACCTGAAAACATGAAAGAAAACGGAATAAAAAACTTACACATTCCCTAACTAGGAAAATAATAAAACAGAAGACCTGGTCTGGAGAAATCCAGACCATGTCCACCTCCTTCAGACACTAAGCTTAAACTGATTAGCTCAGGGCCTGGAGGCGGGTATATCCTGCTGGGGGGGAGCCGACTTTCTTGTTGCCATAGTGTCATACCTCCTAGAGACAGCAGCATACACCCACGGTCTGTGTCCCCCCAATGGAGCCGATAGAGAAAAAAGAGTTATGGATCTTAAATGCGTTGAGGCCTGGGTAGCCCTGTGTGTCTGCTCGCAGCAGAATTCACAGTGTATTTCCCACAGCATGATATGCTATGTGGATGCATTACAAGCACAACCTAGGGCTGGGTTCACACATAGTATATGAACATGACCTAGGACTGAGTTCACACATAGTATTTTGGTCAGCATTTAAAGCCAAAACCCGGAATGGAACCACACAGGGAAAAACTATAATGGCAAGATTTGCACCTTTTTCTGTGTTTTAGAGCCACACCTGGTTATGACTAAAACTACTGGCCAGAATTGTGAGTGTGAACCCTGCCTAAAATATAAACAAGGCCGTAAGGCTGGGTTCACACCACATTTTTGCAATACAGTTCCTGTTGTTACGCCTAGCGCTCCGGGTCCCCGCTCCTCCCCGGAGCGCTCACGGCGTCTCTCTCCCCGCAGCGCCCCGGTCAGTCCCGCCGACCGGGAGCGCTGCACTGTCATGGCCGTCGGGGATGCGATTCGCACAGCGGGACGCGCCCGCTCGCGAGTCGCATCCCAGGTCACTTACCCGTCCCGGTCCCCTGCTGTCATGTGCTGGCGCGCGCGGCTCCGCTCTCTAGGGCGCGCGCGCGCCAGCTCTCTGAGACTTAAAGGGCCAGTGCACCAATGATTGGTGCCTGGCCCAATTAGCTTAATTGGCTTCCACCTGCTCCCAGACTATATCTGATCTCCTCCCATGCACTCCCTTGCCGGATCTTGTTGCCTTGTGCCAGTGAAAGCGTTTAGTGTGTCCAAAGCCTGTGTACCTGAACTTCTGCTATCCATCCTGACTACGAACCTTGCCGCCTGCCCCCGACCTTCTGCTACTTCTGACCTTGCCTCTGCCTTGTCCTTCTGTCCCACGCCTTCTCAGCAGTCAGCGAGGTTGAGCCGTTGCTAGTGGATACGACCTGGTTGCTACTGCCGCAGCAAGACCATCCCGCTTTGCGGCGGGCTCTGGTGAAAACCAGTAGCCTCTTAGAACCGGTCCACTAGCACGGTCCACGCCAATCCCTCGCTGGCACAGCGGATCCACAACCCGTAAGCCGAATCGTGACAGTAGATCCGGCCATGGATCCCGCTGAGGTGCCGCTGCCAAGTCTCGCTGACCTTACCACGGTGGTCGCTCAGCAATCGCAGCAAATTGCCCAACAAGGACAGCAGCTGTCGCAGTTGACCGCCACCTTACAGCAACTTCTGCCTCTGCTACAGCAACAACCATCTCCTCCGCCAGCCCCTGCACCTCCTCCGCAGCGAGTGGCCGCTCCTAGCCTCCGCTTGTCCCTGCCGGACAAATTTGATGGGGACTCCAGACTCTGCCGTGGATTTTTGTCTCAGTGTTCCCTGCATATGGAGATGTTGTCGGACTTGTTTCCTACAGAACGGTCTAAGGTGGCGTTCGTAGTAAGCCTTCTTTCAGGAAAGGCCTTGTCTTGGGCCACACCGCTCTGGGACCGCAATGATCCTGCCACAGCCACAGTCCAGTCCTTCTTTGCTGAAGTCCGAAGTGTCTTTGAGGAACCTGCCCGAGCCTCTTCTGCTGAGACTGCCTTGCTGAACCTGGTCCAGGGTAATTCTTCCGTTGGCGAGTACGCCATACAATTCCGTACTCTTGCTTCTGAACTATCCTGGAATAACGAGGCTCTCTGCGCGACCTTTAAAAAAGGCCTATCCAGTCGCATCAAGGATGTGCTGGCCGCACGAGAGATTCCTGCCAACCTCCAAGAACTCATCCATTTGGCTACCCGCATTGACATGCGTTTTTCTGAGCGACACCAAGAGCTCCGCCAGGAAAAAGACTTAGATCTCTGGGCACCTCTCCCACAGCATCCTTTGCAGTCTACGCCTGGGCCTCCCGCCGAGGAGGCCATGCAAGTGGATCGGTCTCGCCTGACCCTGGAAGAGAGGAATCGCCGTAGAGAAGAAAATCTCTGTCTGTACTGTGCCAGTACCGAGCATTTCTTGGTGGATTGCCCTATCCGTCCTCCACGCCTGGGAAACGCACGCACGCACCCAGCTCACGTGGGTGTGGCGTCTCTTGGTTCTAAGTCTGCTTCTCCACGTCTCACGGTGCCCGTGCGGATTTCTCCTTCAGCCAACTCCTCCCTCTCAGCCGTGGCCTGCTTGGACTCTGGTGCCTCTGGAAATTTTATATTGGAGTCCTTTGTGAATAAATTCAGCATCCCGGTGACCCGTCTCGTCAAGCCGCTCTACATTTCCACGGTCAACGGAGCCAGATTGGACTGCACCGTGCGTTTCCGCACAGAACCCCTCCTGATGTCTATTGGACCCCACCTCGAGAGGATTGAGCTCTTCGTTCTCCCCGGCTGTACCTCTGAGGTCCTCCTCGGTCTGCCATGGCTCCGGCTTCATTCCCCCACCCTTGATTGGACCACCGGGGAGATCAAGAACTGGGAATCTGCCTGCCATGGGAAGTGCCTCTCCCCCCCTCCCAGTCCCGTCAGGCAAGCCTCTGTGCCTCCTCATGGCCCCCGTCCTGGTGTCACACTGCCCCGTGCCAGGCTTCGCCCTCTGCCCTCCCTCCCCATTCCCACTCCTGCTGTGCTGCCTCCCGTTGAGGAAACCCTCCATTCTTTCCCGGTGTCCTCATCCCAGGGGAGGCAGTTACCGGACAAAGAAAAGGGGAGACCTAAGGGGGGGGGTACTGTTACGCCTAGCGCTCCGGGTCCCCGCTCCTCCCCGGAGCGCTCACGGCGTCTCTCTCCCCGCAGCGCCCCGGTCAGTCCCGCCGACCGGGAGCGCTGCACTGTCATGGCCGTCGGGGATGCGATTCGCACAGCGGGACGCGCCCGCTCGCGAGTCGCATCCCAGGTCACTTACCCGTCCCGGTCCCCTGCTGTCATGTGCTGGCGCGCGCGGCTCCGCTCTCTAGGGCGCGCGCGCGCGCCAGCTCTCTGAGACTTAAAGGGCCAGTGCACCAATGATTGGTGCCTGGCCCAATTAGCTTAATTGGCTTCCACCTGCTCCCAGACTATATCTGATCTCCTCCCATGCCGGATCTTGTTGCCTTGTGCCAGTGAAAGCGTTTAGTGTGTCCAAAGCCTGTGTACCTGAACTTCTGCTATCCATCCTGACTACGAACCTTGCCGCCTGCCCCCGACCTTCTGCTACGTCTGACCTTGCCTCTGCCTTGTCCTTCTGTCCCACGCCTTCTCAGCAGTCAGCGAGGTTGAGCCGTTGCTAGTGGATACGACCTGGTTGCTACTGCCGCAGCAAGACCATCCCGCTTTGCGGCGGGCTCTGGTGAAAACCAGTAGCCTCTTAGAACCGGTCCACTAGCACGGTCCACGCCAATCCCTCGCTGACACAGCGGATCCACAACCCGTAAGCCGAATCGTGACACCTGTATCAGGTTTTTGATAAAAAAAAAAAGGATTCCTCAAAACCTGACTAAACTGTATCAAAACGTATGTACAAATTTTTATCTGTATACGGTTTGAAAACTGATGTCCGGTTGCATCCATTTTTTAAGAAAAAACTGTATATGTCTTTAACTTTTCACTCCATTATCAATAAAGTTTCACTTGTTTGATTGAAATTCCAAGAAAAAGAACTGTGCAAAGTAAAAAACGTATGGTGAAAACCGGATGGAACCGTACGCACATACGGTTCTGTACAGTTTCCATTGACTCCAATGTTAAAAAAACGTATACGGTTTCATTTCACCTGAACCAAAAACCGTGGTAGGCTGCATTCACACCTTGTTTTTACGTTACGGGTGCCGGATCTGGCTGGGGGAGGGGCAAACCGGTCTCTCCAGTACCCCAGCCGGACCAGCGCTGAAATCCATTTACTTTAATGAGCCGACCGGAGTCAAACGGTGACTTCGGTCAGCTCATTTATGACTCGTATGCGGTTTCCTGACCTTACCTAAAACTGTAGTATACTACGGTTTTAGGTCCGGTCACAAAACCGCATACGGGTCAAAAATGAGCCAACCGGAGTCACCTTTTGACTCCTGTCGGCTCATTTAAGTAAATGGATTTCAGCGCTGGTCCAGCTGGGGCAAGGGAGAGCGTGATTTGCCCCTCCCCCAGCCGCTTGCGGCACCCTTAACATAAAAGAGGTGTGAATGCAGCCGTAGGCCACAGTTTTCTGTCCGGGGGAAAAAAAAGTAAAAAACTGTATGGTTTGAAAAATGGAGACAACCGTATACATTATGGTGCATACAGTTTTGAATGGTAAGTCTATGGGCACGGTTTTCTGTACGGTTGCATAGTTTTTTTATTTTTTTTATGAAACAGTATGCTGAAACCGTATAGCAAAATCGTGGTGTGAACCCACCCTAACAGTGTTTCCCAATCAGGGTTCCTCCAGCTGTTGCAAAACTACAACTCCTCAACTGGTGCCAGAAAGTTAAACAGATTTGTAAATTCTATTAAAAAATCTTAATCATTCCAGTACTTATTAGCTGAAGAATGCTACAGAGAAAATGTTTTTCTTTTTGGAACACAGAGCTCTCTGCTGACATCATGAGCACAGTGCTCTCTGCTGACATCTCTGTCCATTTTAAGAACTGTCCAGAGTAGGAGAAAATCCCCATAGCAAACATATGCTTCTCTGGACAGTTGCTAAAATTGACAGAGATGTCAGCAGAGAGCACTGTGGTCATGATGTCAGCCAGTGGCGGATCCAGAGTCTAGTCTCGGAAGGGGCACTATCAGGCTATAATTACATAGGGGAATGTCGGCATGTGAAATACTATATATTATTACACAGAGTATAGTGGCCCTCGGGGGGAGGGCAATTGTCCTGTTGCTCCCCCCCTGGATCAACAGGAGCAGAGAGCAGAGCAGAGAGCTCTGTGTTCCAAAAAGAAAGCCATTTCCTCCGTAGTATACAGACCCTAAAAAGTACAGGAAAGATTAAGATTTTTTAATAGAAGTAATAAAAGTAATAAAAGTTTTCCATGGGAGTACCCCTTTAACCTCTTAAGGACGCAGGGCGTACCTGTATGCCCTGCGCCCGGTGTTTAAAGCGGGGTCACGCCCTGGGCTAATAGCGCGCGTCACAGATCGTTGTGCCGCGTGCTATTAACCCTTCAGACCCGGTGATCAAAGTTGATCGCCGTGTCGAAAACTAAAGTAAAAGCTTCCCGGCAGCTCAATCGGGCTGATCTGGACTATCGCAATAAAATCGTGATGTCCCAATCAGCTAGGACGCGAGAGGAGGCCCCCTTACCTTGCTCCAATCTGCGTTTGATTGCTCCAAGCCGGAGCTACAGGCTTGAGCAATCGAGCCCCTATCTCGCTGATCCATGCAAAGCTATGGCTTTGCAGGGATCAGGGTAAAAGATCAGTGTGTGCAGTGTTATAGGTCCCTATGGGAGCTATAGCACTGCAAAAAAAAAGTGGAAAAAAAAAAGTTAATAAAGGTCATTTAACCCCTTCCCTAATAAAAATTTGAATCACCCCCCTTTTCCCATAAAAAAAACTGTGTAAATAAAAATAAACATATGTGCTATCGCCGCGTGCATAAATGTCCGAACTATAAAAATATATCGATAATTAAACCACACGGTCAATGGAGTACGCGTGAAAAAATTCCAAATTCCAAAATAGCGTATTTTTTTCACTTTTTATATCATAAAAAAATGAATAAAAAGCGATCAAAAAGTCTCATCAATGCAAAAATGGTGCGGATAAAAACTTCAGAACACGTCGCAAAAAATGAGCCCTCAAAAAAAAAAATAACATAGAATAAGTGCCGGTCATCAGGTACAAAATGAACATGACTGGATGAATTACACAGTAAAAGGCAAAGCAAATTTCTCCATGACAAAGTCCAAATCGTAATAGGTAATCTAGAGCACAGCTCGTTGTAGAACTATGAAACACCTCAAGGTAGACGAGCAACCCTAAAATTTATCCGCCCAAGTAAACCAACGTTCAATAGTTTGCTTATTGATGCCCTTCCTCTTAGCTATGAGACCCTCCATAGTCAAGTTGTGTTTGATCTTAGCGTTCACTGAGGCTAGGTCTGGTGCCTCTACGGACTTCCATAACTGGGCAATGGACGTTCGGGATACTGTTAGCACATGGAAGAGGATGGACAGGGATGGCAGAGGGATAGCGTCCAAGTCAAGGGACAGGAGGGCAACCTCTGGACCCCAGGGAAACGGAATATCAAGGAGTCCGTCGAGGAGAAGCTTGATAGCTCTCCAGAAGGGAGCAATACCCCGGCACTCCCACCAAACGTGTAATAACGTACCCTGGGATTGCTTACACCTCCAACACATCGGAGAGGCTCCAGGATATATTTTGGATAAGCGCAGAGGGGTGTAATACCACCTGTACAGTAGTTTCCGGGAGGCCTCAAGGTGTGACGCGCACCTGGAACATTTCTTAGGTAATTTAAATGCGAATTCCCACTGTTCCCTGGTGAACTCCCTGGTCAAGTCTACCTCCCACCTAGTATGATATGTATATTTATGTACAATATCAAGTTGCAGTATCTCCTCATAACCCACACTGATACCTCTGGTAAAGTCCTGAGAGTTCAAAAAATGTCGTTCAAATGCTGTCTTGGGGGAGGGTGACATGGGCCAGTGAAGGGACTGCAAGAAATGTCGGATTCTAAGATACTTGTACAGGTCTCTATGTGGGATACCATATTTAGCGGTCAGGGATGTGAAGGGCATCACTCCATCCGGGTCGAGTAGGCCAGCTACCGAGGTCAGCCCCATCACTAACCATGAATCCATGTCTAGGTTATCCAGGTGTGCACTGATTGCTGCTAAGGGGATGTCAGGTAGCCGGGGGGGGGGCCACAATGTGTCAAGAATATTTAGCTTACTCCAAGTTCTCACAGCCGCTGCTATAGTAGAGTATGGAGAGGAAGGAGAAAAAGTAGGGTTAAAGCGGAGAGACCAAAGGAGACAACTAAGAGAAGGGGAACTAAGCAAGTCAGCTTCAATGTCTACCCAATGGGGCGAGTCTATCTGCCACCACCATTTTTTGAGCTGATCTAACAAGACAGCTTGATAATATGCACGCAGGTTAGGGACTCCCATACCACCTTTATCGACTGGCTGATATAACATGGACGCACTCACTCTCTGGCGTTTGCCTGCCCAAATAAAATGTAAGAGTAGCCGTTGTATTTGTGCTATATAGGGTGCAGGTATAACAACTGGGAGAGTTCTGAAATAATAAAGTATCTTCGGAAGCAGCATCATCTTGGTTGCTGCAATACGTCCTGCCCACGAAGTGGGCAGCAGTGAGTATTCAGCAATTTCTTTAGCCACATGTGATTTCAGGGCAGATAGGTTGGTAGGGACAACATCATTTGGATGTGCGGTCAAGGTAATACCTAAATAGGGAATACTCGCACCCGCCCATTCAAAGGAGAATCTAGAGCGTAGGGTAAGTTCCATATCTTGTGGGACATTTAGCGGGAGTATACAAGATTTAGAAACATTCAACTTATAGTAGCTGACCGAGCTAAATTCTGAAATAATATTTAAGACTGCAGGGAGGGATGTAAGGGGTTGGGTGAGACAAACGATCACGTCATCGGCGAATAGCCCTATCCGATGATCATTCAGCCCCATTGTGATGCCAGAAATTTCAGGGGACATACGTATCCTTTGGGCCAGGGGCTCCATCACCATGGCAAATATGAGGGGGGATAAGGGGCACCCTTGTCTGGTTCCGTTACTCAGAGCAAAGCTATGTGAGAGGGTACCACAAGAGAACACTTTAGCAGACGGAACCGTGTTTAGAGCCATTATGGCACCCTCGAATCTAGTTGGAATTTGGAACTTCCGCAATACCTGCTGCAAATAACCCCAATGTACACGATCGAACGCCTTCTCCGCATCCAAGGAGAGGAGCAGAGAAGGCATCCGATCTATGTGGGCCTTGTTAATCAAGTTTAGAAACCGTCTTGTGCCATCTAGGGTCTGGCGACCCCTAATAAATCCCACCTGGTCCTTATTGATAAGTTTGGGTAAAATGTTATTGAGGCGATTCGCTAGCAACATGGCGTACAGTTTAATGTCGCAATTTAAGAGGGAAATCGGCCTATAGTTTGGCGTGCAATCCTGACTTTTACCCGGTTTTGGGATGGTGACCACTAAGGCCTCCAGCAGTTCTTTAGGGGGAGAGCTAGTATCTGCAACATAATTAAAGGTTTTAGTTAGGATTGGGGTGAGCAAGGGGCCAAACTTCTTATAGAAATCATTAGTAATTCCATCGGGGCCCGGTGATTTGGCAGGCCTGAGGGCTCGAATGCATGCTAGAACCTCTTCTTCAGTAAACCTGGCATCTAAGTCAGCAGACTGTTCAGGGGACAAAGAAGGAAGAGACATGGAGGAGAGAAAGGAGGATACAGCGGCTGCAGAAGGTTGAGCAATGGAATCATCAGTCCCCAGATTATACAATTGTTCGTAATATCTAGCAAAACAGTTGGCTATACCCTGCGGATCAGTGACTTTAGTGTTGTCTGAGGGGTTGCTTATGTAGGCAATCCGCGATCTAGCAGCCCTTTTCTTCAATTGTTTGGCAAGGAGGGAGCCTGGTTTATTGCCCTGCCAGTACCACGACATCTTTAAGCGTCTAAGTGCAAGTTCATAGGTATGTAGGGACAGTGTGTGGAGCTGTGCGTTAAGTCTGGAAATTTCAAGGGCGGTATCATGAGAATAGGCGACCTTGTTAATCCTATGCAAGTCAGCTAACTTCTGTTGCAGTTCCAGTGTCTGTGCCTGCCTCTTTTTCCTGTCATAGGACGTTTGGCTGAAAAAATGTCCCCTGATAAGGGCCATAAAGTCACACCATAACGTAGAGTCAGACACCTCTCCATTATCATTAATCTGAAAATATGTCGATATAACAGAGGAGGTGGCCACTGAGTAGTCTGGATTGTGGAGGACCATCGAATTCAGTCTCCATACAGAGACAGGGTGTTGTAGATATCGCTCACGTATAGTATTTCCTATAGGGGAGTGGTCAGACCATTCTATAGGGTAAATGTGAGTATCCATAACTAGCGGGAGTAGGGACTTAGACGTCAGGGCGTAATCTATCCTGGAGTATGTCCCATGGGCATTAGAAAAAAAGGTGAAATCTTTTTCAGTGGGGTGGGTTATCCGCCAGGCGTCATAGAGCCCATGGGACGTTACTAAAGAAAAGAAGCCCCGACTGGTCACGTCTCGGGTTCCGTGCAGTGGAGTCAATATGGGGCCACATAGTCATGTTAAAGTCACCCAATAGGATCACATGTCACTCCGATACATTTTCAACTGTGCGTAATAAGGTCCTAAGGAAGGAGCATTGTTGCCGATTAGGAGCATACAAAGCTACAATAGTGTAAACACTATTGTTGATATTGCAAACTAAAATAATATAGCGGCCCTCTGAGTCTGTTAGTACCTTAAGGACTTTGAGAGCGACGGAGTCACGCACAGCAATGGACACCCCCCCTTTCTTGTTACGGGCATGGGCATAGAATACATGAGGGTATCTCCTGTGAGATAGCCTCGATGAGTCTCCCTCATCGAGGTGCGTCTCTTGTACACAGAGAACATCAGCCTGCCTGCGTTGAGATTCCCTCCACAACATAGATCTTTTGAATGGGGAGTTAAGACCCCTAGCATTAATAGACAAAAATCTAATACCCATAGTGAAACAGAATTAGAGTAACCAGTCTGAGCACAAATAGCACATTCAACTGAGATAGAGCAATGTCATAGAATGTAGCCTTGCAGGCAGAGCATAAAAAGACAGGCATGTAAGACGGTAAGTCATAAGGCATCGACCGGACAAAACAACATGTAAGACAGACAAGTAGAACAACAATAACAAAACAGAGAAAAGGATATGATATTAAGGCCATGTGGTAAGCCTTAGGGAGGAGCAGTTGATAAGTCCCCCGCAGCCAGGCCTACAAATCAATTGTTAACATAAGACATAACCCAACTGCAAACCAGGGCAGGTAGAAAAGTTCAGTAGGACGCCACTATAGGCGTGTATGCATCGATCCTGAAAGTCACTTCGGGTTCTTACGTTTCCGATTAGCGACCAGTTGCCACTCTTCAGGTACTCCAGGGATTGGGGAAGCCGTGGAGGGATGAGGAGAACAAGACAGTTCCGAAAGTTGCCAGTCACTACATATTCGAGCCAACGCATCCGGGGAGGAAACTACATGCTTATCACCTTTGTGAGTAATAATCAGCTTAACAGGGAATCCCCATTTATATGGAATCTTATGCTCACGAAGCAACTTCGTGCCAGCCTGGAATTCGCGTCTCCTGGCCAGGGTGGCCGCTGAGAGATCTGTGAAAAGTTGCAGACCAGCAAACCTGTCAGGTAAGTCCATGGAGGACCGAGCAACCTGCATCAGCTGATCTTTAATATGATAGAAATGCATACGCAGGATCACGTCTCTAGGTACTGAGTTAGGCAGGGCTTTAGGCTTTGGGAGCCGGTGTACTCTGTCCATGAGGAGATCCAAGGGAGATGCTTGGGGCAGGAGCAAAGTAAAAAAATCAGTGAGGTATGCATTCAGCTCCTCGGTTTTAATCGTTTCTGGGACCCCTCTGATGCGCAGATTGTTCCTACGGGAACGGTCCTCCATGTCGGCGATTTAAAGTCTAAGCGCAGAGACTTCGTCATCCAGAGCATTAGTCAAGTCCACAACAGCATTGTGCGAAGAGGTTAGTTCCGCCATTTTATTTTCAATATGGGAGGTACGGTTCCCCAAAGATGCCATCTCATGTTGAATAGAGACAACTGCGTTTTTAAAATCTAACTGTAGTGAACATTTAAGCTCCAATAGAAGTCCCCTCATAACAGCTGCGTTCAAGGGAGCCTCAGCAGAATCCCCATTAGCTACTAAGTCCCGGGCAGGGGTACCTGGTAGTCCTGGTGAAACCTGGGTGCAGTCGTCGCGGCGAGGGGAAGGCCCTGCCGGGGATCTCTCTGCGGCATCCCGGTGTCTCTGAGGCGCCGGATCTGGATGGCGGGCTCCCACTCCGCTCACTGCTGAGATGGAAGAAGCAGGAGAGGCACCTTTGGTGGGATGGGAAGCCGAGCTACCCGGTGAGGAGGTCCCGGCCGAAGGCACAGGGGACAAAGCGGCGCCATCTTGAGCGGTCCCCGCCGCGGGGAAGAAAGCAGTAAGTTTCATTGGGCTCTTTTTTTTACCCCGACTTCGGGTCATAATCATATGGGAAGAGTATTCCGGCACAAGAATCAGCGTAAATCGCAGGAAAGTAGCGGGTTATTCAGCTGTGGAGCCGCTATTAGGCCGTTGGAGTAGCGGAGCACTGTAATCAAGCATCCGCCCCCATGCGCTGCTAGGACACGCCCCCCCATCATATGGAATTTTATGTGCAAAATTGAAAGCGTTATGATTTTTAGAAGGTGATGAGGAAAAAATTAAAATGCAAAGGCTATGTTCACACTGAGTAAATCAAGAGTAATTCATGCCGAAAAATTTACGGGCGGAAAAAAGAATTATATTTTCGCAAAAAATTTGTGCGCAATTCACACGGAATTGCGCGCGGAAATGGGGGAGAAAGAAGAGAAGGGTTTTTCAGCCAACTCTGCGTGAATTCTGTGCAAATTCAGTGCGAAAAAGGATGTCGGGCGGAATTTTTTTTTACCATTGACTTCTATTGATTTCTGCTAGCGGATTCTGCTTGAAGAATGAAAATGCTCATTCTTCAAGCGGACGGGAATTCAGCGTCGGAATTCCGCTAGCAGAATTTCCGCAGTTCGAACAGGACAGCGGAAAAACATTAAAGTCAATGGGCAGAGGAGATGTGCCTAAATTTGGAGCGGAGAATTCAACAGGAATTACTGGAGTAAATTCCTCTTGAATTACTCCTTGTGAACGAGCCCAAAAACGGAAAAACGCTGAGTCCTTAAAGGGGCACTCCGGTGAAAACCTTTTTTCTTTTAAATCAACTGGTGGCAGAAAGTTAAACATATTTGTAAATTACTTCTATTTTTCCCTTTTTCCGTTTTTGCATTTTCGTTTTTTGCTCCTTGCCTTTAAAAAATCGTAACTCTTTCAATTTTGCACCTAAAAATCCATATGATGGCTTATTTTTTGGGCCACCAATTCTACTTTGTAATGACGTCAGTCATTTTGCCCAAAAATCTACGGTGAAATGGAAAAAAAAATCATTGTGTGACAATATTGAAAAAAAAAACGACGGGGGGCTTTTGGGGGCTTCCGTTTCTACGTAGTACATTTTTCGGTAAAAATGACACCTTCTCTTTATTCTGTAGGTCCATATGGTTAAAATGATACCCTACTTATATAGGTTTGATTTTGTTGGACTTCTGGAAAAAATCATAACTACATGCAGGAAAATTAATACGTTTAAAATTGTCATCTTCTGACCCCTATAACTTTTTTATTTTTCCGTGTATGGGGCGGTATGAGGGCTCATTTTTTTGCGCCGTGATCTGAAGTTTTTAACGGTACCATTTTTGCATTGATAGGACTTACGGTATTGATTATTTTTAAATGATATAAAAAGTGACCAAAAATGCACAATTTTGGACTTTGGAATTTTTTTGCACGCACGCCATTGACCGAGCGGTTTAATTAATTATATATTTTTATAATTCGGACATTTCCGCACGCGGTGATACCATATATGTATATTTTTATTTACACTGTGTTTTTTTTTTATTGGAAAAGGGGGGTGATTCAAACTTTTAATAGGGGAGGGGTTAAATGATCTTTATTCACTTTTTTTTCCCACTTTTTTTGCAATGTTATAGCTCCCATAGGGACCTATAACACTGCACACACTGATCTTATACATTGATCAATGGTTTCTCATAAGAAACCAGTGATCAACGATTCTGCCGCATGACTGCTCATGCCTGGATCTCAGGCACTGAGCAGTCATTCGGTGATCGGACAGCGAGGAGGCAGGTAGGGGCCCTCCCGCTGTCCTGTCAGCTGTTCGGGATGCCGCGATTAGCCGCGGCTATCCCGAACAGCCCGACTGAGCTAGCCGGCAACTTTCACTTTTAGGGTTAATAGCGCGCGGCGCCGCGATCGGCGCTGCGCGCTATTAGAGGCGGGTCCCGGCTTCACTATGACGCTGGGCCCGCCGTGATATGACGCGGGGTTACTGTGTAACCCCGTGTTATATCAGGAGAGTATGACCAAGGACGTACCGGTACGTCCTTGGTCCTTAAGGGGTTAAAAAATCTTAATTCTTCCTGTACTTATTAGCTGCTGAATACTACAGAGGAAATTCTTTTATTTTTTGGAATGCTCTCTGATGACATCACGAGCACAGTTCTCTCTGCTGACGCTATTATAATAATAATAACGCATCATTTATTGTCAGTGGCGTTGCTAGGGTTGGTGTCACCCGGTGCGGTAGAAAATGGTGTCACCCCCATACCTACCCCCCCCCCCTCAGTAAGTTTTTAGCCTGTTGAGACAGACATCACTGTTGTAGCGCATTGTGAGAAATTCCAGTATAATAATCAGATATACCAGTTGCCACAGAATGGGAAAGTGTTAAAGAAGTTTTCACCATTGAAATATACAGCTCCCAGAATTACTTAAAGGGGTACTCCACTGGAAAACATTTACTTTTATATCAACTGGTGCCAGAAAGTTAAACAGATTTTTAAATTACTTCTATTTAAAATCTTAATACTTACAGTACTTATAAGCTGGTGTATGCTCCACAGGAAGTTGTGTAGTTCTTTCCAGTCTGACCACAGTGCTATTTGCTGACAACTCTGTCCATGTCAGGAACTGTCCAGAGCAGGATAGGTTTGCTATGGGGATTTGCTCCTACTATGGACAGTTCTTGACATGGACAGAGGTGTCAGCACAGAGCACTGTGGTCAGACAGAAAATAAATTAAAAAGGAAAATAACTTCCTGTGAATCGCTTATACAGCAGCTAATAAGTACTGGAAGGATTAAGATTTTTAAATAGAAGTAATTTACAAATCTGTTTAACTTTGTAGCACCAGCTGATTAAAAAAAATGTTTTCCAGTAGAGTACCCCTTTGAGCAGTGGTGAGGTTATGCTGGGAGTTGTAGTTTCACTGACCTAACTGTAGAACTGACAAGTGACTACAGCTCTGATGTAGAGAGGAGAATGTACAATGGTATCAGTGACTACAGGTGACATCTTCTCTATAGTGAGGAGAATACACAATGATATCTGACTGCAGGGGACGTCTTCTCTATAGTGAGGAGAATACACAATGACATCAGTGACTACAGGGGACGTCTTCTCTATAGTGAGGAGAATACACAATGATATCAGTGATTACAGGGGACGTCTTCTCTATAGTGAGGAGAATACACAATGATATCAGTGATTACAGGTGACGTCTTCTCTATAGTGAGGAGAATACACAATGATATCAGTGACTACAGGTGACGTCTTCTCTATAGTGAGGAGAATACACAATGATATCAGTGACTACAGGTGACGTCTTCTCTATAGTCTTCCCTTATCTAATTCAGATGGTACATACCGCCAGGACTTGATCCAGCTAAAACTTCTCTCTGCAGAATGTGACGCCCAGACGTCTCCTCACTATGTCAGCGCATTCTCATCCTCTATATGAAAACAATTATTATTATAAACCTGCCAGACACTGTATCCTCTAAATATAATACTACTATACACTATACTCTTTGATTATAAACCTTCCATACACCATACCCACTGAATATAATACTACCACACACTGTACATTCTGAATATAATACCAACACATACTGTACCCTCTGAATATAAATCTGCCACATACTGTACCCCTGAATATAATACCGCCACACACTGTACCCACTGAATATAATACTACCACATACTGTACCCTCTGAATATAATACTACCACAAACTGCGCCCTCTGAATATAAATCTGCCACATGCTGTACCCTCTGAACATAAATCTGCCACATACTGTACCCTCTGAATATAAATCTGCCACATACTGTACCCTCTGAATATAAATCTGCCACATACTGTACCCCTGAATATAAATCTGCCACATACTGTACCCGTGAATATAAATCTGCCACATACTGTACCCCTGAATATAAATCTGCCACATACTGTACCCCTGAATATAATACCGCCACATACTGTACCCTCTGAATATAATACTACCACCCACTGCGCCCTCTGAATATAATACTTAGAGATGAGCAAACTACAGTAAATTCAACTCGTCACAAACTTCTCTGCTCGGCAGTTGATAACTTTTCCTGCATAAATTAGTTCAGCTTTCAGGTGCTCCCGTGGGCTGAAAAAGGTGGATACAGTCCTAGGAGACTCTTTCCTAGGATTGTATCCACCTTTTCCAGCCCACCGGAGCACCTGAAGGCTGAACTAATTTACGCAGAATAAGTCATCAACTGCCGAGCCGAAAAGTTTGTGACGAATCGAATTTACTGTAAGTTCGCTCATCTCTAATAATACTACCACAAACTGCGCCCTCTGAATATAATACTACCACAAACTGCGCCCTCTGAATATAATACTACCACAAACGGCGCCCTCTGAATATAACGTTGCCATACAGTGCACCCTCTGAATATAATACCACAACCGCAGTAACACCCCTCAACATCCGTTAGCTGATGCTATTACGACGGGAGGGGGGTATTGGTGGTGTTGTTAGTGGATGATGGGGGTGCTACTACTCGGGGGGTGTTGCTGGAGGATGATGAGGGTGCTACTGGCCATCCCCCCTTGCAGTATCATCCCCATCATCCATCCGCAGGATCATCCTCCTGGCAGGAGCACCGCCATCATCCACCATCAGGATCTGCTGATGGAGGTGCTGCTGGGGGGGGGGGGTGTTGCTGGTGGATGATGAGGGTGCTACTGCCAGGGGGGGAGCATTAGGTAGGCAGCAGTTCCCCCGCATTAGGTAGGTCGCAGTTTCCCTACATTAGGTAGCATCTATTCCCCACATTAGGCAGCATAGATTCCCCACATTTGGTACCAGTTCCCCCACATTAGGTAGGTACCAGTTACCCCACATTAGGAAGCAATTTCCCCACATTAGGTAGCACAGATTCCCCACATTAGGTAGCAATTTCCCCACATTAGGTAGCACAGATTCCCCACATAAGGTAGCATAGACTCCCCACATAAGGTAGCATAGACTCCCCACATAAGGTAGCATAGACTTCCCACATTAGGTAGCATAGACTCCCCACACTTGGTAGTAGTTTCCCCACATTAGGCCGCAGGTTCCCTTGCAGGTTCCCCACAATGGGTCAAAGTCTCCCCACAATAGATTGCTGGTTATACCACCCCCCCCCCCCCCCCACACACACAAAAAACACATACAACACAGAGAGAGAGACACACACAAACACACACAGTCAGACAGACACACACACTCACAGACACACATACACAGTCACACACACAGAGTCACACAGTCACACACACACACAGAGTCTCATACACACACACAGTCACATACACAAACATAGATAGAGACAGACACACACACTCACCCATCCAGCGCAGCGCTCCTTCTCACCGGGCGCCGTGCGAGTGACGTAACTGACGTCCTCCTGCGCGGCCATGCGGTGTGACGTCAGGCCGGCGCAGACGTGGGAGCGGAGGCCGGGCACAATGCTGGTGAAGGTGAGGGGGGGGGGGGTTGATGATGGACGGGCGCACAGTGCAGGAGAAAGAGGGGGGGTTGCTGACGGACGGGCGCACCGCACACACAGCGCGCGGGGGGGGGGGGGGGGGGTGGGTGCTGACAGTTGGGAGGCCGGTCAGGCACAGATGGGGGGGGGGGGGGCTACGGAGCGTCTTGGTGTCACCCCATTAGGTTGGTGTCACCCGGTGCGGGCCGCACCCCCCGCACCCGGGTCGCAACGCCACTGTTTATTGTTGTCCCCAGCACTGCAAGGCAGCAGTGCTAACCACTGAGCCACCATGCTGCCCTCAGCTAAAATGGACAGAGATGTCAGCAGATAGCACTGTGCTCGTGATGTCATCAGAGGGATTTCCTCTGTAGCATTCAGCAGCTAATAAGTACTGGAAGGATTAAGATTTTTTAATAGAAGTAATTTACAAATATGTTTAACTTTCTGCCACCAGTTGATTTAAAAGAAAAAAGGTTTTCACCGGAGTACCCCTTTAAGTCCTTTTTTTTCTTCCAAACTACACCACTCCGCAGGTTACGTGTGGTATTGCAGCTCAGCTCCACTGAAGTGAATGGGACCGAGTTGCCGTCCTTCACACAACCTGTGGACATGCGTGATGCTGTTTTACAATAAATAAACGTAGTTTTTCTAAACCTGGACAACCCTAGGAGTGAGAAGTCACTATAAACTAAGCCTTTGGTCTGAACTGTCTCCTAAGTGAGAGAGGGCGCCTAAACGAAGTAATCACTCGGCTTCCATAGTGAGTTGAAGTAGAAGCAGCTTCCTGTCTGAGCGCCGCTGAGTGGGGGGGGGGAGGCTTTAGAGAAGAGGAGTCAGAGTACGGAATGGCGGGGCTCACGCCGCCAGAGAGCATGGAGAGGTCCGTGGAGCTTTTTCTGAGAGCCATGAGGAACACGCAGGTGAGAAGCGCTGCCAGCCTCTAGTAACATTCCCTGGTACATGGGGCGCCGCCGGGAGTTGTACTGTGGTATACACGGTACTGTATGCTTTGTCGGTTCTGCGTGTTATGGGCTGCACAGTTGTGGGAGTTTTTCGCCAGGACACCGTGAAGCCACACACTATTACTACACACTACTACTACACACACTATTACTACTACTACTACTACTACACACACTATTACTACACACTACTACTACACACACTATTACTACACACTACTACTACTACTACACACACTATTACTACACACTACTACTGCCAGTCACTGTGGGGGAGGGAGCTGGACTCTGAACGTGTGTAGGCTACAATGTGCAGCTTGTAGGACACAGTCTAATGTATCTTCATGCCATACATGTGTACACTCTACCTCAGCGTGCCTCCAGCTGTTGCAAAACTACAACTCCCAGCATGCCCGGACAGCCAAAGGCTGTCCGGGCATGCTGGGAGTTGTAGTTTTGCAACAGCTGGAGGCACACTGGCTGGGAAATGCTGTTCTACCTACCGACGCCCATAGTGTAAAGAAATCAACATTTTTCTACCTGATCATACTGTAAAACGGAGAGAATGATGTTTAGCCCCTGGCCATTACAATTTTGGCCTTGATCCATTATCATTTCTTTTTTTTTTCCATCCACAGATCCATATGAGGGCTTGTTTGTTGTATTTTATATTGACACCTTTCATTTTACCATAAAATGTACAGCACAGCCCCCCAAAAATATGCTTTGTAGGGGGCAATGGAAAACTCCACCTTTTGACATCTTTTTATTCTGTGGGTAGGTAAGTTCTCATACCAGTGTTTACACTTTTTTTTTTTTATGGTACTACTTTAACCCCTTAAGGACCGGGGTTTTTTCCGTTTTTGCATTTTCGTTTTTTGCTCCTTGCCTTTAAAAAATCATAACTCTTTCAATTTTGCACCTAAAAATCCATATGATGGCTTATTTTTTGCGCCACCAATTCTAATTTGTAATGACGTCAGTCATTTTGCCCAAAAATCTACGGTGAAACGGAAAAAAAAATCATTGTGCGACAAAATTGAAAAAAAAAAACGCAGTTTTGTAACTTTTGGGGGCTTCCGTTTCTACGTAGTACATTTTTCGGTAAAAATGACACCTTATCTTTATTCTGTAGGTCCATACGATTAAAATGATACCCTACTTATATAGATTTGATTTTTTCGGACTTCTGGAAAAAATCATAACTACATGCAGGAAAATTAATACGTTTAAAATTGTCATCTTCTGACCCCTATAACTTTTTTATTTTTCCGTGTATGGGGCGGTATGAGGGCTCATTTTTTTGCGCCGTGATCTGAAGTTTTTAACGGTACAATTTTTGCATTGATAGGACTTATTGATCACTTTTTATTCATTTTTAAATGATATAAAAAGTGACCAAAAATGCACTATTTTGGAATTTTTTTGCGCGCACGCCATTGACCGAGCGGTTTAATTAATGATATATTTTTATAATTCGGACATTTCCGCATGCGGTGATACCATATATGTTCATTTTTCTTTACACTGTGTTTTTTTTTTTTTATTGGAAAAGGGGGGTGATTCAAACTTTTAATAGGGGAGGAGTTAAATGATCTTTATTCACTTTTTTTTCCCACTTTTTTTTTTTGCAGTGTTATAAGTCCCATAGGGACCTATAACACTGCACACACTGATCTTCTATGCTGATCACTGGTTTCTCATAAGAAACCAGTGATCAACGATTCTGCCGCATGACTGCTCATGCCTGGATCTCAGGCACTGAGCAGTCATTCGGCGATCGGACAGCGAGGAGGCAGGTAGGGGCCCTCCCGCTGTCCTGTCAGCTGTTCGGGATGCCGCGATTAGCCGCGGCTATCCCGAACAGCCCGACCGAGCTAGCCGGCCACTTTCGGTTTCACTTTTAGCCGCGCGGCTAAAGGGTTAATAGCGCGCGGTGCCGCGATCGGCACTGCGCGCTATTAGAGGCGGGTCCCGGCTTCACTATGACGCCGGGCCCGCCGTGATATGACGCGGGGTTACTGTGTAACCCCGCGTTATATCAGGAGAGCAGGTCCAAGGGCGTACCTGTACGCCCTTGGTCCTTAAGGGGTTAAAGGAGTACTCCGGTGCACACTTTTTTCATGTTATCCCGTCTGGGCTGCAAAATAAAAGAAAACGCACTTTCTCTTACCTGCCAACGAGCCCCCGGAGCTCCGGTACAGGTGTTCGGTCCCCGGGCTGTATTCTTCTTACTTCCTGTTAGCCCGACACGTCACACGGAGCTTCAGCCTATCACTGGCCGAGACGGGACATCGCTGCGGCCATTGATAGGCTGAACCCCCTGGTGACGTGCCGGGCTAACCGGAAGTAAGAAGAATACAGCCCGGGGACCGAACACCTGTACCGGAGCACCGGGGGGAGCGTATGCAGGTAAGAGAGAGTGCGTTTTCTTTTATTTTGCAGCCCGGACGGGATAACATGAAAAAAGTGTGCACCGGAGTACTCCTTTAACCCCTTAAGGACTCAGGGTTTTTCCGTTTTTGCACTTTCGTTTTTTCCTCCTTACCTTTTAAAAATCATAACCCTTTCAATTTTCCACCTAAAAATCCATATTATGGCTTATTTTTTGCGTCGCCAATTCTACTTTGCAGTGACATTAGTCATTTTACCCAAAAATGCACGGCGAAATGGAAAAAAAAATCATTGTGCGACAAAATCGAAAAAAAAATGCCATTTTGTAACTTTTGGGGGCTTTCGTTTCTACGCAGTGCATATTTCGGTAAAAATTACACCTTATCATTATTCTGTAGGTCCATACGGTTAAAATGATACCCTACTTATATAGGTTTGATTTTGTCGCACTTCTGGAAAAAATCATAACTACATGCAGGAAAATTTATACGTTTAAAAATGTCATCTTCTGACCCCTATAACTTTTTTATTTTTCCACGTATGGGGTGGTATGAGGACTCATTTTTTGCGCCGTGATCTGAAGTTTTTATCGGTATGATTTTTGTTTTGATCGGACTTTATTGATCACTTTTTAGTAATTTTTTAATGTTATAAAAAGTTACCAAAATACGCTTTTTTGGACTTTGGAATTTTTTTGCGCGTACGCCATTGACCGTACGGCTTAATTAATGATATATTTTTATAGTTCGGACATTTACGCACGCGGCGATACCACATATGTTTATTTTTTTTTTTTTTTTACACTGTTTTATTTTTTTTATGGGAAAAGGGGGGTGATTCAAACTTTTATTAGGGAAGGGGTTAAATGACCTTTATTAACACTTTTTTTTTACATTTTTTTTGCAGTGTTATAGGTCCCATAGGGACCTATAACACTGCACACACTGATCTCTAATGCTGATCACTGGCGTGCATTAACACGCCTGTGATCAGCATTATCGGCGCTTGACACCGAGGAGGCAGGTAAGGGCCCTCCCGGTGTCCGATCAGCTGTTCGGGACGCCGCGATTTCACCGCGGCGGTCCCGAACAGCCCGACTGAGCAGCCGGGTCACTTTCACTTTCACTTTAGAAGCGGCGGTCAGCTTTGACCGCCGCTTCTAAAGGGTTAATACCGCACATCGCCGCGATCGGCGATGTGTGGTATTAGCCGCGGGTCCCGGCCGTTGATTAGCGCCGGGACCGACGCGATATGATGCGGGATCGCGGCGCGATCCCGCTTCATATCGCGGGAGCCGGCGCAGGACGTAAATATACGTCCTGCGTCGTTAAGGGGTTAAACCCCCTTAAGGACTCGGGGTTTTTCAGTTTTTGAACTTTCGTTTTTTCCTCCTTACCTTTTAAAAATCATAACCCTTTCAATTTTTCCACCTAAAAAAACATATTTTGGCTTATTTTTTGCATCACCAATTCTTCTTTGCAGTGACATTAGTCATTTTACCCAAAAATTCACGGCAAAACGGAAAAAAAATCATTGTGCGACAAAATCGAAGAAAAAACGCCATTTTGTAACTTTTGGGGAATTCCGTTTCTACACAGTGCATATTTCGGTAAAAATGACACATTCTCTTTATTCTGTAGGTCCATACGGTTAAAATGATACCCTACTTATATAGGTTTGATTTTGTCGCACTTCTGGAAAAAATCATAACTACATGCAGGAAAATTTATACGTTTAAAAATGTCATCTTCTGACCCCTATAACTTTTTTATTTTTCCACGTACAGGGCGGTATGAGGGCTCATTTTTTGCGCTGTGATCTGAAGTTTTTATCGGTATGATTTTTCTTTTGAATGGACTTTTTAATCACTTTTTTATTCATTTTTTAATGGTATAAAAAGTGACCAAAAATACGCTTTTTTGAAATGTTTTTGCGCGTACGCCATTGACCGTGCGGTTTAATTAATGATATATTTTTATAGTTCGAACATTTACGCACGCGGCGATACCACATGTTTTATTAGGGAAGGGGTTAAATGACCTTTATTAACACTTTTTTTTTTGCAGTGTTATAGGTCCCATAGGGACCTATAACACGGCACACACTGATATCCTATGCTAATCACTGGCGTGTATTAACACGCCTGTGATCAGTGTTATCGGCGCTTGACTTCTCCTACCTGGATCTCATGCACGGAGCAGTCATTCGTCAATCAGACACCAAGGAGGCAGCCCTCCCGGTGTCCTGTAAGCTGTTCGGGATGCCGCGATTTCACCGTGGCGGTCCCGAACAGCCCGACTGACAGCCAGGATACTTTCACTTTAGAAGCGGCGGTCAGCTTTGACCGCCGCTTCTAAAGGGTTAATACCGCACATTGCCGCGATCGGCAATGTGTGGTATTAGCCGCGGGTACAGGCCATTGATGAGAGCCGGGACCGACGCAGGACGTAAATATACGTTCTGCGTCGTTAAGGGGTTAAATGGGTTATCCAGGAAGAAACCTATATCTCTCTCTCAACTGGCTCCAGTAAGTTAAACAAATTTGTAAATTACTTCTATTAAAAAATCTTAATCCTTTGAGTACTTATGAGCTTCTGAAGTTAAGGTTGTTCTTTCCTGTCCTCTCTGATGACACATGTCTCGGGAACCGCCGAGTTTAGAAGCAAATCCCCAAACCTCTTCTAAACTGGCCGGTTCCCGAGACACATGTCATCAGAGAGCACTTAGACAGAAAAGAACAACCTTAACTTCAGAAGCTCATAAGTACTGAAAGGATTAAGATTTTTTTAATGGAATTAATTTACAAATCTGTTTAACTTTCTGGAGCCAGTTGATAGATAAAAAATAGTTTTTTTCCTGGAAAACCGCTTTAAGGACCAGGCCAATTTTCACTGTAGGACCAGAGCGTTTTTTGCACATCTGACCACTTTCATTTTAAACATTAATAACTCTGGGATGCTTTTACCTTTCATTCTGATTCCAAGATTGTTTTTTCGTGACATATTCTACTTTATGTTAGTGGTAACATTTTGTCGATACTTGCATCATTTCTTGGTGAAAAATTCCAAAAATTTATGAAAATTTTAAAATTTTGCATTTTTCTAACTTTGAAGCTCTCTGCTTATAAGGAAAATGAATATTCCAAATAAATAATATTTTGATTGACAAATACAATAGGTCTACTTTGTTTCCATCATAAAGTTGACTTGTTTTTACTTTTGGAAGACATCAGAGGGCTTCAAAGTATAGCAGCAATTTTTAAAAATTTTTTGCAAAATTTTCAAAATTGGGATTTTTTATGGACCAGTTCAGGTTTGAAGTGGATTTGAAGGGTCTTCATATTAGAAATACCCCACAAATGACCCAATTATAAAAACTGAACCCCTAAAAGTATTCAAAATGACATTCAGTAAGTGTGTTAACCCTTTAGGTGTTTCACAGGAATAACTGCAAAATAAAGGAGAAAATTCAAAATCTTAATTTTTTTTTACACTCGCATGTTCTTGTAGACCCAGTTTTTGAATTTTTGCAAGAGGTAAAAGGAGACAAATCCTCTCAAAATTTGTAACCCAATTTCTCTCGAGTAAGGAAATACCTCATATGTGTATGTCAAGTGTTCGGCAGGCTCAGAAGGGAAGGAGCGACAATGGGATTTTGGAGAGTGAGTTTTTCTGAAATGGTTTCTGGGGGGCATGTCACATTTAGGAAGCCCCTATGGTGCCAGAACAGCAGAAAACCTCCCACATGGATACAATTTTGGAAACTACACCCCTCAAGGCACGTAACAAGGGTCCAGTGAGCCTTAACACCCCACAGGTGTTTGATGACTTTTCGTTAAATTCAGAATTTTTTTTCACTAAAGTGCAGTTTTTTCCCCAAATTTACCGTTTCTATAAAGGGTAATGTGAGAAAATGCCCCCAAAAATGTGTAACCCAATCTCTTCTGAGTATGGAAATACCCCCTGTTAGGACGTAAAATGCTCTGCGGGCGAACTACAATGCTCAGAAGAGAAGGAGTCACACTTGGCTTTTTGAAAGCAAATTTTGCTGAAATGGCTTTTGGGGGGGGCATGTCGCATTTAGAAAGCCCCTATGGTGCCAGAACAGCAAAAAAAAAAAAAACACATGACATACTATTTTGGAAACTACACCCCTCAAGGAACTTAACAATGGGGACAGTGAGCCTTAACACCTCACAGGTATTTCACGACTTTTTGTAAAAAAAATTCCACTAAAATGCTGGTTTTTCCCCAAATTTTACCCAAAGGAGTAATAGGAGAAAATTACCCCCAAAATTTGCAACCCCGTTTCTTCTGAGTATGGAAATACCTCAGGTGTGGACGTCAAGTGCTCTGCTGGCAAACTACAATGCTCAGAAGAGGAGGAGCGCCATTGAGCTTTTGGAAAGGATATTTGTTTGGAATGGAAGTCAGGGGCCATATGCGTTTACAAAGCCCCCTGTGGTGCCAGGACAGTGGACCCCCCACATGTGACCCCATTTTGGAAACTACACCTCTCACAGAATTTATTAAGGGGTACAGTATTTACACTCCACTGGTGTTTGACAGATCTTTGGAACAGTGGGCTGAGCAAATGAGCAATCAGCAGCCTCCGCCTCTGCCATAGAAATGTATTGAGGGGGCGTGTCGGACGCCGCATCATGCGATGGTCGAAATGAGCTATTTCGGCAAAGAGCCGAGAGCCCCGTACAGGAGATCACGGGAGGCCCCAGCGGTCGGACCCCCCGCGATCGGAAACTCGGCCCCTATCCTTAGGATAGGAGATAAGTTTTCTTATTCTGGAGTACTCCTGTAAGGTATAAATGGGCTGGGTCCTTTAAAGGGTTAATGGGTTAAAGATGATGTCCAGTATGCATAATATTTGGTGGAATAAAAAATGTGTCACAGTAAACATAGTTTAGATAAAGTGGTAGTCCTCTGAGAGATTGGGGGGGGGGGGGGGGATTTATCAAAACCTGTCCGGAGGAAAAGTTGCCCATAGCAACCAATTAGATCGCTTCTTTAATTTTGCAGAGGCCTTGTTAAAAATGAAGTAGACAATCTGGTTGCTATTGGCAACTGGGCAATTTTTCCTCTGGACAGGTTTTGATCTCCCCCCCCCATTTCTACTGGGTTTCACTCTATATAGAGAGTTGTTGATGTTGTTGATTTATATTTAATATAATTACAATTTTTTTTGTGTGTGTGTGTGTAAATCACTAGTCTTGGTCTGTTTCATTACATAAATATCTTCATCCTATTTTCAGGCATTAAAAAAGAATGAAAAGAAAAAGAAAGCTGGAAAGAAGAAAGCATTTCATTGTAATGTAAGTGTTGGTAATTGGTAGGACTTTCTAATACTTGATCACACCCCTTTTGCCTTTGAAGCATTTTGACATTCTAAATCTAGGTTTACACTCAGGTTTTTTTTTTTTTGGCATTTTTTGGAAAACTGCACTGCACATTTTGAGCCAAAGCCAGAAGTGTATTCAGAAGGAATGGGAAATATAATGGAAGGACTTACACTTCTCCTCCCTTATGGATCCACTTCTGTCTTTGGCTCAAAAACTGCAGTGGCAGATATCCAAAAAACACCAGAGAAAAACCTGTGTGGAAACCTAGCCTAAAAGAAATTTGTCAGCTTTGTTGACGGCACAGAGCTGCAGACAGGCGGAGATGGGTCACAGGGAGATAAAACTAACCACACTATTGTTTGTTCTGATGGCAGATTGTTACAAGGTTTAAAGTTGATGTATCCCCAGATCATAGTTGTGGTTAGTTTATTTCCCTGTGACCTGTATCTGCTGATTTCTGCAGCTCTTTATCTTGTACAGGACAGGCATTCCCTTTTTAAGTCCTCCTTTTCAGCCATAATCTTTATTTATTTAAAAAAAAATGTGATTGTCCTGCTTTATCACTTTTTTTTTTTTTTTTTTTGATTTATCACTAGAATATACTGTACTCAGATAGGACACATGATACAAAATCATTTTATCACTTACATTGTTCTGGGTAGCTGTTCTGATAAATTCTTTCAACATGAATATCATAGACATGGATGCTGTGCACTACTACTCTCCATTATGTGTGCGCACAGTAGTCCTCAATATTTATGAGGATTAGTTCCCTCTGCCCACCACCCTCTGATGGGCAACTGTCTTCACATGGACAATGAGCTTTCAGTGTATAGCGGGAGTAACACAGCACTTGTTCTGCATTTCAGAACGGCTGCATGCGATGTTGTAAGCGTTTTCAGAAATCTCTTACGTTTTCTCTAGATAAGGCTAGCCGCATAGCAACAGCTGTTGGGTACTGGTGTCTAGCCTCCTAATGTTGCCTGAAAGTAAAATTAAATGCATTACAGTGAATGCCATTACTACTCCAGGTGAAGATCTGATTGGGTATGGGGCCCCTGCTCAGGTGAAGATCTGCCTGCTCAGCGCTGTTCCTCAGAACCTTTTTTTTTTTTTCTTTCTTTGGAGGCAGTGAAAAGGTACCATACTATGGTAACATCAGTACATTATGTTAATGACCCTGATTTTATGAAAATGTGAGAGAAAAACTAGGGAGATTTTGCCCACAGCAACCATTCGTAGCTCAGGTTTC
This sequence comes from Hyla sarda, assembly GCF_029499605.1. Taxonomy (NCBI): domain Eukaryota; kingdom Metazoa; phylum Chordata; class Amphibia; order Anura; family Hylidae; genus Hyla; species Hyla sarda. The sequence goes on from NC_079193.1 coordinate 184,343,020, forward strand.
CTATCTTACTGAGCTCTGGTAAAGTGAAAGCTAATCTCTGATTGGTTGCTTTATGGAAAATTTCTCCAGTTTTTGATCATTTAGGCTCAATGTATTGGGTAAAACTTGTTCCCAGATTATTTAAAGGGGTACTCCGCCCATAGACATCTTGTCCCCTATCCAAAGGATAGGGGATAAGATGTCTGATTGTGGGGATCCCGCAGCTGGGGACCCCCGCGATCTCTCCTGCAGCACTGCCTGTCATCAGCCACAGAGCGATCCTCGCTCTGTGCAGCTGAGAAACGGGCGATGCAAGGGACGGAGTATTGTGACGTCACACCCCACCCCCTCAATGCAGTTCTATCGTGGCGTGACGGGGTGTGACGGCGGCACTGATCAGTGTTTTTAGCGATCTACTTCTTACGATACACTTAAGAAGAGAAAGCAGGAGAAGGTGAGTGGAGCTTCGCCAGCCATCTTAACACTTCAGACCACAACGATTGCCACAAGGGTGGTTTGATGTCTGTTTACACCTTCGTAAAATACTTCAGATGTCGTGATTGGTATTGATCACGGCATCTGAAGGGTTTATGGCGTACATCAGCGGGATCGCTGATGTCTGCCATTATCCATGAGGCCAGTTCCAACCAGTGATCGCTAAATCGTGCTACGTACATGTATGCCGCTTTGTAGGGCACAAGGGGTGCTGCAGGAGAGATCGTGGGGGTCCCCAGCTGCAGGACCCCCGCGATCAGGTTCTTATCACCTATCCTTTTGGATAGGGGATAAGATGTCTAGGGGCTGAGAACCCCTTTTAAAGTGCATATTTTATATATGTGGCTTATGGTAGAACATGTTAAGTTTTGTGCTGCCCACACCAACAGGGCAGGCCACTGATGCAGGCATGGTGAACCCTGCACACTATAGATTTCTCTGAGAGGCTGCCAGGACCCAGATAACTAGTCCTCTGGGAAGGCTTCTTCTGGCCCAGCTGGTTTGAGGGATGCATCTCTCCCTATGTGCTGCTAGGGAGACACTCTGCCCGAGGACTAGTTAAGAGTCCTTGCAGCATTTTTAAACTCACTACTCTGAAACACAGCATCTCAGAGTAGTTCACAGTATGCCTTAATCCTGATTCCTGCATCGGTTTTTAAAACTGATGATCAGTTTCCCCTCAACTATTGCAACATCCGGAATTTGCATCCTGACTGTAAAGCACATAAACCAACCAATAATGGGCTATTTATTTATTATTTCTTTATTTGATCACATAAAGCTAGGTTCACACAGCTGTTTGCATCCGACCAGTTAAGGGTCCAATCGGCTTTTTTATTTTTATTTTTGTTTGACCCAATCAGATCCTGAAACAAGTCTGATGCAAACTAAACAGTGGTCTCTAAACTGTAACACTCCAGATGTTGCAAAACTACAACTACCAGCATGCACAGACAGCTGTTTGGGCATGCTGGGATTTGTAGTTTTGCAACAGCTGGAGGGCTACAGTTTAGAGACCACTGCACAGTGATCTCCAAACTGTAGCCCTCTAGATCTTGCAAAAATACAACTCCTAGCATGCCCACACAACAGTTTTCTGTCTGTGCATGCTGGGATTTGTAGATTTGCAACATCTGAAGGGCTGCAGTTTAGAGACCACTGCACAGTGATCTCCAAACTGTAGCCCTCCAGCTGTTGCAAAACTACAAATCCCAGCATGCCCACACAGCAAACAGCTGTCTGGGCATGCTGGGAGTTGTAGTTTTGCAACATCTGGAGGGCTACAGTTTAGAGACCACTGTATAGTGGTCTCATACTGTAGCTCTCCAGATGTTGTTAGGCAACTCACCGGCTTCCGTAGGATCCAGGGAGCCAGCCGCACGACATCGCCGCCCGCCGATCGCTGCCGCTGGATGGGTAAGTGGATCTTCGGCCTGGTCCTCTGTCAATTTCCCCGTTCTGCCCGGCCTATTGTGGGTGGGCAGAACAGGGAAACCGAAAGTTAAACCCCCCCTCCTCCCATCTGATATTGGTTGTCGCTTCTAGACCAATAGGAGGGGTGGCACCCCTGCCACCTAACTCCTATTCCTTCAGGAGGATCGTGGGTGCAGGGATGTGGAAATCCTATCGCCCGACGCCCGAGACAAGTAGTTTTGTGCGCCGGGCAGGTGAATTTGTCATAGATTTAGCCCTGTATCGGGCTAGCAGGGACAGACCGACTTCCCCTGTATTTTTCTTTAATGCCGGTGTGAGGCGCAGGAGCGGATGGAAGTCTGCACATCACACAGACGCTCAGGGTGTATGGAGGGGGCAGCGGCCCCCAGCTGACTCCAGAGCCCCCTTATCTTCCCTCCCGGAGCAGATCTACATTACACAAGAAGACACAGCAGGGTGAGAGAAAGGATGTCCACAGCTCGGCACACAGCTCCTCCCTCCCCTGCTCTGTCTCCACAGGACCTAATCTATCACGGGGAGGCTGCATGTTTGCACGGGGAAAACACAGAACGGGGGGGGGGGGGGGGGGGAGAGAGGACATCCGGTGTGAGGTGAGATATTCAAACCTATGTAACCTCACACCGGCCGGGACTACAGCTCTGATGTCCACTCATGGCCAGCTCAGGTGAGGAGGCCGAGAATGCAGGCGGCGCCAGGAAGGAAGGGTGGTTGTATATGTATGGTGTGAGTGTATGTAATGTATGATGGGGGGGGGGGCAGCAGCAGGTGTATGTATGATGTGTGTGTATATGTATGTGTGATGTGTGTATGATGTCTGTCTGTGTGATGTGTGTATGTAATGTATGATGTGGAGGGGGCAATGGTGTATATGTATGGTGTGAGTGTATATGTGTATGATTTATCTGTGATGTGTGTATGTAATGTATGATGTGGGGGGGGGGGGGGGGCCACTGCCGCCGCCGCCGCTGCCAGTTGTGCCATCTAATTTTACTTTTAGTGGTTTCTGGCCACCTGCACTAAATTGCACCCCCAGAATCCCACCCCCTTCATACTCACCCACCGACCAAGAGCCCCATGGATGCACGCAAACACGCCCGAACCAAAACTACAACTTCCAGCATGTTGCACCATAACCTGAACTGTAGAACTATAAAGTGAAACTTGCTGAGAGTTGTAGTTTTGGTTCGGGTCAGCTGCAGAGCCATAGGCTGCATCAGGGCATGCTGGGTGTTGTAGTTACTAACTGTAATTCCCAGTCTTCCTTGACACAGCCTATGGCTCTGCAGCTGACACAAACCAAAACTACAACTCCAAGCATGTTACACAATAACCTTAACTGTACTACTATACAGTGCAACATGCTGCAACACCCACACAACCGTAGGCTGTATCAGGGCATGCTGGGAGTTGTAGTTATCTAGTAACTAAATGCAACTTCCAGCATTTTCTGACACAAAATGCACCACATAAACTGGAGAAGCAGAACACCCCCCCAGTAACACATAAGTCCCTATGAAGACTGAAAAATAGTGATTAAAATATTTTAAAAAGTGCGTATATATGTGAATAAGCCCCTTTCCTAATAAGTTTCCAATTTTCTTTAAATAAAAATAATGTACAAAAATAAACATAAGTGGTATCGCTGCATGTGGAAATGTCCAGGCTATTAACATATAATGTTAATTAAACCGTAAGGTGAACGGTGTAAATGTAAAAAAATAGTCCAGAATTGCTCATTTTTGGTCACTTCATATGAGAAATTTTTTATAAGCTGATCAAAAAGTTACATCTAGGCTTTTCTGGGTTTGCCTCGGGCGTAAAAGGAGCTACAGCTCTCCCGCCGCTAATAGCCTGGCATGCGGCGATCGCTGTGGCCGCTATTAAACCATTAGATCACCGCTGTCTAAGTTGACAGCAGTGTCTAAAGGGATCTTATATCCATCCCTGGTGGTCTAGTGGGGTGGATCAGACTATTTTGGTGGAAATTATTTTATCTACCAGGACAAGTGGATTTTCTTGAGGGACAAGTAGATTGTGTTCCGCTTTAGTCCCTTGGACAAGTAGTTTTTTTTTTTTTTTTTAATTTCCACACCCCTGGGGTGTCTTTGACAACCCCGATCCCCCTTATTTTCCGGGTCACCATAGACCCGGAATCTGCGCAAATCGCCAGTGTGAATTCACCGGTGATTTTCGGCGATCGCTGACATGGACATTTGCGCGGGGTGCCTGCACATAGATATCAGCAGTCACCCCGGTCTGGTCCCCGCCCGACACGTGGGACTGATATTCCCACGTGCGTACAGGTACGCCCTTGGTCCTTAAGTTGTTTAAAAATAATTTTGTTAAAAATAAATTAAAAATTATGTTTGTGTGTCGCGATGGATGAATGAATTATTTTTAAAATTAAATTACTTTTATTTTTTTTATTTTTTTACTATTGGGGGTTGGTGTGTGTGTGTGTGTGTGTGTGTGTGTGTGTTAGTTAAAACTGTGTTAGAAAAACTGCTATCGGCTAGTCAGATTTGAATAGCTGATAGTGGTGATCGCGGTGGGGGGGGATGAAACCCTCCCCCCTAGGTCCCGAGGCAAGATGGCTGGCTATTAACCACCATCTTACCAGACGCGGCGGGATGCCGTGAGTAGCGGACAGTATCTACATGACGTACATGTATGTCATGGGTCAGGAAGGGGTTAAGATGATTATTTTGTAGCTTAGGTCATTGTGGATGCAGTGATGCCAAATATGTATACTTTTTTTTTTATTTTTATTTTTTTTTTAAGATAAGAAATAAAACATTTTTTTTTTAATTTTGTGTCCCACTATGAACAACACTTTGCCATCTTATGATCAAACATTTACAGTTACAATATTAATCGGTTTCAGGATGACCAATGTGTGTTAAAACTATTGATTGTTGAGACCAGAACTATGGAAACCTGGTAATTGATTCTGAATCCTCCCAAAATCAGAAAAAGTAAGGATTAATAAAAAAAAAATATGGAGATAACTAGGGCTGGGCGGTATACCGGTTCATACCGGATACCGTTTTTTTTTCGTTGCACGATATCAATTTTTGCCCATACCGGCATACCGGTCGGGCCCCTCCCCCCCCGAATGAATTACTTGTGACGGAGCCACGGGATGTGCAGGAGCGGGAGCCGCTGAGCTCACGTGCGGTAAACATCCCCCCTCCCCCTGCAGCTGCCGCTTGTTCTCAGTGATCAGAGCCAGGGGAAAGCACAGAAACTTCATCCCCTGGCTCTGATGTTTCCCTCAGCCCCGAGCCTGCTCCCTGCTCAGCCCCCCTCTCCTCTTCCCACAGGCTGTTTGTTTATCATACCAGTCCCCAGGCACGGGCTCTGCAGGACCTCCTTCCCCCTGCAAGCACTAAATGTGACAGGCAGGCACAGGGCATCTGATCTTCATCCCCGCTCTGTTCTCTGATCCCCGAGCAGGGACGGGGATCAGAAGCTCTACCGCGCCCGTACATTCAGCGCTTGCAGGAGGAGAAGGCTCTACTGATTCTTACATTCCCATCCCTGCTCAGGGATCAGAGAACAGAGCGGGGATGAAGAGTAGATGTCCTGTGCCTGCCTTTCACAGGGGGAGAAGGCTCTGCAGCGGCTGGGGACGGGGATTATAAACTGCAGCGGCGGACAATGTATGTAAATAGCTGACAGTGCGCCCGTGGGGGGATTCACGATAGCGCTGCGGCTGACAGTTAACCCCTTCCGCGCTATAGGGGCCGTGCACACGGTCCCCATGGCGTGGAAGGGGTTAACTGTCAGCCACTGCACTTTTACACTGTTTCCCACATGGTACCACGGTAATACCATGATACCGCCATAACCTGAAAAAATACCGTGATATAAGTTTTAGGTCCTACCGCCCAGCACTAGAGATAACGAATACAAATAAAGCAAGTCCTTACATACAAAAGTAAGAAAGATCTGTTGGAAGCTTCACCTAATTGTCTATGTAGAGGACAAGAGCTTCCTTCCTGTACAGTACATACAGTGTCCCAGTAATATGGTGCCGCCCTCATCTGGTGTCCAAAGTCAGTTAGACCATTCTGATTGGTCAGTTCTTCCAGCCATTGGCACGTTTCACAGATCTGGATTGCCTGTAGCATTGCATGTTGTTTGATTAAGTTACGATAGTCTTTTTTGGACTATTGTATGTTTAAAATATTGTATGCTAAGCTTCTGTAGAAAGAGAGAGCTCCAAATCCTATGTCTGCACCATGTGGTGTAATTAGGCAGGAGCCTCCCTTAGTGGCTCCACTACCCCTCTTTAACTCTTACAGCCAAGGAAAAAGCTTTTCATAAGTCACCCAATTCCCCAAAACAGGAATGTTTTTAAATTACATTTTCAAGCATCTCTCCTATACTCTCTAGCATAAGGGGTATTCCAGGAAAAAACGTTTTTTTATATATCAACTGGCTCCAGAAAGTTCAACAGATTTTTAAATTACTTCTATTTAAAAATCTCAATCCTTCCAATAATTATTAGCTGTTGAAGTTGAGTTGTTCTTTTCTGTCTGACAACAGTGCTCTCTGCTGACATCTCTGCTTGTCTCGGGAACTGCACAGAGTAGAAGAGGTTTGCTATGGGGATTTGCTTCTACTCTGGACAGTTCCCGAGACACGTGTCATCAGAGAGCATTTAGACAGAAAAGAACAACTCAATTTCAGCAGCTCATAAGTACTGAAAGGATTAAGATTTTTTAATAGAAGTAATTTACAAATCTGTTTAACTTTCTGGAGCCAGGTGATCTATAAAAAAACATTTTTTCCTGGATAACGCCTTTAAAAGGCAAAACAATGCTGACTGTTTTAAGACTGCCTGTGGATTTCATCTGCATAATACGCCTGTCACACATGTTGCTGGCCTGCACCATATTTATTAATCGCATATTTGCCACCTATGTACAGCAGATACTGTGAATGTGTTAAGCAGACTTACCAGAAGAACTGACTAAACTAACCTATTCTTATTTTCTTTCTACATAGATCTGTAATGTTAAAGTTATTGGTGCTGCAACATTTGAATTTCATCTTAAAGGAAAGAAACATCGGGTAAGCAGTCCTGTACTTTAATTGCATTTAGGGTAGATTGGACATATTTTACATATATCACATGTAACACTGGTAATTGTATAGTTGTAGCTATCCATTAGGCTGGTGTGACATTGGTCTAAAGGCATGTTTTCCAGCAGTTTTGTGTGTGTGTGTGTGTGTGTGTTTTTTTTGTCAGAAAAATGCTGCAGTCTGCCAGCATGAGACAAATCACAGGTACAAAAAATGTGGCCTCGTAGCAGAAAATGGTTAAAACATAGCCTTATTAATTCTACTAAGAAAATCCCTAGGTGAGACCTTATGTAGATATAAATAGACATATAGGGGGAGATTTATCAAAACATGTGCAGAGGAAATGTTTACCAGTTTCCCATAGCATCCAATCCGATTGCTTCTTTTATTTTTCAGAGGCATTTTAAAAAAATGAAAGAAGCGATCTGATTGCTATGGATAACTGTTCAAATTTTCCTCTGCCCAGATTTTGATAAACAAATAGAGCCATGGCACAGCGACCTAAAGGTCTGGGACAGTTATTATTTTAGGTTTATTCTTAATGATGGATGTTGTCCCCTAGGTATGGGAGTGGCCTTACTGACCCTACCAATATGGAGCACTTGCCAATGATAAGGGAAACCCCAATCTAAAGACTTTTCCCATCTTCAAAATCCCCATTTATTCAGTAGCGGAAATAATAGTGGCCTGGGCAAAAAGTCACACATGTAATTAACGCCTTAAGGACCAAGCCCATTTTCACCTTAAGGACCAGGCCAATTTTATTTTTGCGTTTTTTTCCTCCTCTCCTTCTAAAATCCATAACTCCTTTATATTTCCATCTACAGACCCATATAAGGGCTTGTTTTTTGCGTGACCAATTGTACTTTGTAATGAAACCTCTCATTTTACCGTAAAATGTATGGCAAACCCCCCCCCAAAAAAAATTTTAGGGTGGGAATTTAAATGAAAACTACAATTTTGCACATTTTGGAGGGTTTTGTTTTCACACTGTGAACTTCACGGTAAAAATGACTGGTGTTCTTTATTCTGTGGGTCGATTAAAATAATACCCATGGCTAGATACTTTTATATTTTTGTACCGCTTTAAAAAAAAATATAAAACTTTTTGTACAAAATCAGTAATCTAAAATCGCCCTATTTTGACCACCTATAACTTTTTCATTTTTCCGTATATAGGGCGGTATGAGGGCTCATTTTTTGCGCCATCTGTACTTTTTATCAATACCACATTTGTGTGTGTGTGTATGTATATGTGTGTGTGTGTGTGTGTGTATATAATAGATATATATATATATATATAGATAGATAGATAGATAGATAGATATATCTATCTCTCTCTATCTATCTATCTTTTATTTTTTACGTTTACACCATTCACCGTATGGGATCCTTATCATTATATTTTGATAGTTCGGACATTTACGCACGTGGCGATACCAAATAAGTTTATAAAAAAATTTTTTAAGCCATTTGGGGGTAAAATGGGAAAAACGGACAATTTTAATTTTTATTGGGGGAGGGTATATTTCACTTAATTTTTTTACTTTATGTCCCCATGGGGACTATCTATAGCAATCATTTGATTGCTAATACTGTTCAGTGCTATGCATAGGACATAGCACCGATCAGTATTATCGGTTATGTTTTGCTCTGGTCTGCTTGATCTCAGACCAGAGCAGAAGACCCCAGGAGATGGCCGGAGCCAGGTGAGGGGACCTCTGGCAGCTATGCTGGATGATTGGACGATCACTGCGGGTGATCCGATCATCCATTCAAAGTACCGCACTGCCGCAGATATCGTGATCTGTATTGATCAAGGCATCTGAGGGGTTAATGGCAGACATCCACGCGATCGCGGATGTCTGCCATTACCAGCGGATCCCCGGCAGCAGCCGGAGCCTACCGTGTATGGCGCGAGCACCGTTCCGATCCTCGCGGTCATACACAGGACGTAAATGTACGTCCTGGTGCGGGAAGTCCCGGCAAACCAGGACGTACATTTTTGTTCGTGGTTGTTAAGGGGTTAAAGAATGCCTTTCACCAAACTAAACATGTAATATATCGTTCCTTATGTAATTAGCAGACACTTTGCAATTTACTTGCTGTTAAAATTCTCAACCTTTTTATATGTTTTTAATGTGACTGAAATAAATGGCCACTAGGTGGCTCTGTTCTGTTCAAGTCAAACAGTTAGTTTGGTCTCCTCCTGGCCTGGTAGGAGAACAGACTCTGGAAGTGCGTGTGGGGCACGGGAAGGCACAGCTCTCGGAGGCTTTAGTGACGTCACACCTGCTGGGGAATGCCTACTTTTTCCTGCCGGTAGCTCACACAATGGGGAAATGAGCAAGGGGAAAGGTATGATACAGAGCCTTTTAACCCCTTGCCACAAAATGCCATTTATAAACGGCGCTGCGGCACGGCAGGGTTATGTAGCAAGCTCAGGAGCTGAGCTCGCATCATACCCGCACGGTCTCGGCTGCTATCAGCAGCCAGGACCTGTGGCAAATGCCGGACATCGCCGTTCAGGCAGACGTCTGGCATTAACTCTTTAGACGCGGCGATCAAAGTTGCTCGCCGCGTCGAAAGTGAAATCTTCCCGGCAGCTCAGTCGGGCTGATCGGGACCATCGCGGTGAAAATGCAATGTTCTTTACCCACCTCCTGCGCGTCCGATTGGCGATTGATTGCTCCAAGCCTGAAATCCAGGCTTAAGCAATCGACCGCTGATAACACTGATCAATGCAATGCAATGGCATTGATCAGTGTATTAAATCAATGTACTGCAAGTTATAGTCCCCTTTGGGGGCTATAACATTGCAAAAAAAAAAGTTAATAAAGATGATTTAACCCCTTCCCTAATAAAAGTCTGAATCACTCCCCTTTTCCCATAAATAAAAACGTGTAATATCGCCGAGTGCGTAAATATATAGTTAATTAAACTGCACGGTCAATGGCGTATGCGCAAAAAAATTCAAAAGTCCAAAATAGCGTATTTTTGGTCACTTTTTATACGATAAAAATATGAATAAAAGCGTTCAAAAAGTCAGATCAAAACAATAATGGTACCAATAATAACTTCAGATCACAGCGCAAAAAATTAGCCCGTCCCATATGCAGAAAAAGTTATAGGGGTCAGAAGAGGGCAATTTTAAACGTATAATTTTTCATGCATGTAGTTATGATTTTTTCCAGAAGTACGACCAAATCAAACCTATATAAGTAGGGTATCATTTCGTATGGACCTACAGAATAAAGATAAGATGTCATTTTCACAACAAAAGTTACAAAATTGCATTTTTTTTTTTCAATTTTGTTGCACAATGTACTGTTTAACCCCTTCCCGCTATAGGACGTATGCATACATCCCAACACGTTCGCGCACTGGGATGTATGCATACGTATGCATATGTCAATCACCGCCGGTCCCGGCAGCAATAACCCCATAGATGCCATGATCAATCCTGATCACAGCATCTGTGGTGTTTTCTTTTTTTCTAATCAACTGGTGGCAGAACATTAAACAGATTTGTAAATTACTTTGATTTAAAAATCTTAACCCTTCCAGTACTTATCAGCTGCTGTATGTTCCAGAGGAAGTTCTCTTCTTTTAGAATTTCCTTTCTGTCTGATCACAGTGCTCTCTGCTGACATCTCTGTCCATTTTAGGAACTGTCTAGAGTAATAGCAAGTCCCCATAGCAAACCTATCCTGCTCCGGACAGTTTGTAAAATATACAGAGGGGTCAGCAGAGAGCACTGTGGTCATAGCGAAAAATTCCTGTGGAGCATATAGCAGCGAAGTACTAGAAGGATTAAGATTTTTTAATAGAAGTAATTTACAAATCTTTTTATGTTTCTGGTACCAGGTGATTTAAAAAAAATTTTTTCCCAGGGGAGTACCCCTTTAAATTAAATAGTGAGGTGCATCCAACAAAACTGTAAATATTAGGTCAAGATATGCTGAATATAGGCACATAGGGGGAGATTTATCAAAGGATTTAGACTTTTTTTTTTCCCGTCTAAAATTGTCGCACAGAAAGCCGCAGTCTAAATATGTGCAACTTTCTTGCGACTTTTGCTTTAGAGGATTTTTAGAACATGATGCATTCTAGTCTAGTTTAGATGGAAAAATGCATCGGTGCTGAATTTATCAATAGTGATTTTTTTGGCGAAAAGTCGCATTGTCCGAAAGTAAGCTGAAATGTCAGACCATGTTGGAGCAGGTTTAAATACAGTCTAAACCATAGATCCCAAAGTCTGTGCGCAGAATTTATCAAGAGCCGTGCGACTTTTGATAAATTAAGCGCACAGTAGACCGGCCTAACCCTCTGTAGGTCTGTCTCTATTGATGTGGGAAATAGACAACTTTGATAAATCCCCCCCCCCCCCCATAAAGTGTTATAAGCGGAACAGTATGCACCGTATCCTTACTGCAGTAGAATACTTTATATGGCAGAATATATACTGCAAGCATTGCCCCCAAAAGAAAACATAATGGAGATTTATCATTCTTTTCAAATGTATGGCTTTTATATGAAGATGTTATATAATTTTTTTTTTTTTGCACGACCTTGATGAATAAATCGCACGGAAGCAAAACTCTGGAAACCCGCTTAGGGTGCTTTCACACCACGTTTTGTACTTACGGTTCCCGAATACGGCTGGGAGGAGGGGGGCGGGGCTTAATTGCGGCGCCCGCACTCAGCCGTATTCGGGAACCGTATTTAATGCATGTCTATGAGCCGACCGGAGTGAACCGCAGCCTCCGGTCGGCTGCGTTTTCGGCCGTATGCGGTTTCCCGGCCGCAGGCAAAAACGTGGTCAAGCACGTTTTTGCCTACGGTCAGGAAACCGCATACGGTTTCTGTTCACTCCGGTCGGCTGCTGTTCACTCCGGTCGGCTCATGCATTAAATACCGTTCCCGAATACGGCTGAGTGCGGGCGCCGCGATTAAGCCCCGCCCCCTCCTCCCAGCCGTATTCGGGAACCGTTAGTACAAAACGTGGTGTGAAAGCACCCTTACAATAAGCATTTTTTAAAGCAGAAATGTTTCCCCTTATGTTAATAGCCGAAGTTCCTTATCTACCCTTTATTATAAGTAGTGTTGCTAGAGAGTGACGAGGGGGGGCTACCGCATCGGGTAACGCCTGGCACTAAATAGCTTCACTCCAACTATCCCGCAACAACCCATCCACCCTCCTCAGAAATGAAAAAATATTAAAAACATACTATGCCGCACCATGAATATCCGTACACTGGAGACTTTTTTCTGTTTAATTTTGAGCCCGGATTTTGTGACGTTGGGGGGCGGAGTCTAGCGCTGCTTAGCTGAGGCCGGAGTTTGTCAGGAAGGAAGACCTGCAGCACCAACAGGCACATAAACAAATAGTGAAGCCACAAAAAAAGGCTCTGTACGTTACCCACCCCAAAATGTGCATGAAGTTGTGTTACTATGGATGTTTCTTTTTTTTTTTTTTTTTTTTTTTTTTTTTTTAAGGAAAGATTTTAGTGCCACATATGGGTTATTTACGTAGTCACAATTATTTTGTGCCTTATTCTATTTTAACACAACATTCATTTTAAAATTTAGTGGGTATGCCAGCATGTAAGTGTCCTAAAATTAACAAGGTGTGCAGTGTGTATTTTCATCCTTTAAAATGAAGTTATTAGTTATATAATTAGTTTTTTCTATTATTAACAGTAACATTAATGTAGTAGCTTTGTTTCATGATGCAGAACAAGAACAGTTGTTAAAGTGGGTGTTAATGTCCTTTTCTGTAAGCCAGGTTGGACCTGTAATACATATGCGACTTTTAAATGGAGATGCAGTTTTTTTTCTTCATAAATAGCGACTATCACATTTGATAAATACATGACCACTGCAAGTAAAAAAAAGAAAAAAAATTTACAACGTGAGCAGATTTCAGAAATGCGCTTTGGAATAAGCAAAAAATCAAAAAGTCGCAGCATGTATAGAAAAGTTGCACGTGCGTAAGTTCGTGCAACTTTTTTTTTACGCAAAAAAATCTACTACGGAGCTTGATAAATCTCCATCAATGTTGTTTCCACAATGAGCATATCCATGAATATCACTGCACATCACTGTACATAATACATGTAGCATAGAAAACAAGTCCTATAGGCCAGATATAGCATTATTTGAGGGGAGTTTATCAAACCATTTAGACTACTTTTTCATCTTAATTTGACACATGAAAAGTCGCAGGCTGGCTTGTGCGACACTTTATGCGGTATTTCATTTAGAATGTTTACATGTCATTACCATGAAGTGTTCTTATTTAGACCACTTTGTGCAGTGGTCACTAATTTATCATGTCAACTTTTTGTGAGATGTCCCAAAAATGTTGCAGGGGCCAGATTTAGATGATATCACGGGGCAAGGTCCTATAGAACTATGCAACAATTATATTAAGGTCTGTGCGACATTTTATATAATTTTCATATGGCTGCCACTTACTCCCTAACATTTCGATTGCGTAAAATAGAACATAACTTTGTTTGTTCCAGCGTCCGCAAAAGTTATCAAAGTCTGTGCCACATTTAATAAATTTGGTGCACGTCTGCAACTTTTTCTGCAACATTTGTGCTCTAAAGCCATTGGAAATTCATACCAGTCTTCGTAAATCCCCCTCCATGAATCTGAGAGGAAGCCCCTTTGCATTCAATTCCAAGAAGATACTGAAACAGAGAGGAGGAATTTGGATAACTTTAAAAGCAAGCAAACAAAGTGAGTGTGTGAGATTGCTAGTGTGTGTTTAATTCAAAATATGTGAGTACAAAGTGGGCCTTAACCCCTTTAAGGACTCAATTTCACCTTAAATTGGCGCTGTCAGATATAAAAACTTTTGATATGTTTTAATGCATGCAAAACCAATAGGTTTTGCAATTGCTTTCATTAAAAAAAATTTCAGTATTTCATACTGAAAAAAAAAACGGTCAAAAACTGCCTCCCCGCCTCCTGGGATACATACCAGCCTGGCTGTGTCCACTCGTCATCACCTATGTCACGGACCCACTTCATGATTGACAGGTCAGCAGATCTAATGCTGCTGCGATCTTCTACCTCACTGTCTGTGTTTACTTCAGTCTCCTGTGTGAGGAGAAGGGGGGAGGGGTGGGGGTACACTGCTGCCTGTGAGCAGATGATGAAAGAAACTGATGACTGAATATGGGGACTGAATGGAGGATTTTTTTGTCCCTGCATATGTGTATATATATATATGTGTGTGTGTGTCTTGGTAATGTGCATGTGTATGAATAAATTAAGCCAGTGTATCTGATACAGGGGGACTACAGTCATATGCCTCCACCTTTTGCAAAACTACATCTCCCAACATGGCTGCACAGCCAAATGATGTGTGGGCATGCTGGGAGTTGTAGTTTTGCAACAGTAGGAGGAACACAGCCTGCAGAAACACTGCTGTAAATCTGAGTTTTACCAATCATATGCCTCCGGCTGTTTCAAAACTACAGCTCAAAGGATGTGTGGGCATTCTGGGAGCTGCAGTTTGGCAAAAGCTGTAAGCACACAGTGTGTGTATAGCATAAAACCAGAAAGGAAAGGGTTCCAGATGCTGCAGTGACTGCAGAAAAACAACAGACACTGAGTGCTCCCTGTGTGGAATCAATGATGAAATCAGAGTGATGCAAAACTTATTAAAAAAAAAAACTCGCTCACCTGGTTAGGTTGTGCTGGAAAGGCACAACGCTCACAATAGCAATAGAGTATGGTTGACTGCAGCGGCTTCCCACGCTAACTGGATAAGCGTGAAGACAATGTAGAGCAATGATACAGGAAACTGGAAGCTTGTGATCGCGCTGTCAAGGGAGGAGAAAAGTCCAAGGTAATGATAACAATATTTATTATGAAATCATGTGCATGCAACGTGTTTCAAAGCCATCCATTTTTTTCATCAGGCATGATCATACTGTAATCTAGCAGTGATTTATACCGTATGTAATCAAAACGTCACAAACGGACATGATGTATAGTGCAGTAGAAAAAGATGGAAAACAAATAAAACATGGAGCAAAAGTCCAGATCATGATGCAAATAAATGATCAGTTGCTGTTGACAACAACAGTCCGTTGCTGGTGACGACAACAAAAACGTGCAAAAATAGACTTTTGCTCCATGTTTTTTTTTACTGCACTATACGTCATGTCCGTTTTTGAAGTTTGGATTACATCCTGTATAAATCACTGCTAGATTACAGTATGACCACGCCTGATGAAAAAAATGGATGGTTATGAAACTCGTTGTGTGCACATGATTTCATAATAAATATTATCATAGAGGAATATAGCTGCAGTTGCCCTTAGCAACCAACAGATTACTTATTTCATTTTTAAAATGGCCCATGAAAATGAAAGAAGCAATCTGATTGGTTACATAGTTAGTACGGCTGAAAAGACATACGTCCATCAAGTTCAACCAGGGAATGGAAGGGTAGGGGTGTGGCGCGATATTGGGGAAGGGATGGGATTTTATATTTCTTCATAAGCATTAATGTTATTTTGTTCCAGGAATGTATCTAACCCTGTTTTAAAGCTGTAAATTTTTCCTGCTGTGACCAGTTCCTGAGGTAGACTGTTCCATAAGTTCACAGTTCTTATGGTAAAAAAGGCTTGTCGCCCCTTGAGACTAAACTTTTTCTTCTCCAGACGGAGGGAGTGCCTCCTCGTCCTTTGGGGGGGTCTAACCTGGAACAGTTTTTCTCCATATTTTTTGTATGGGCCATTAATATACTTTTAAACGTCTCTTCTCAAGACTAAACAATTGTAACTCCTTTAATCGCTCCTCATAGCTAAGATGTTCCATGCCCCATATTAGTTTAGTCGCGCGTCTCTGCACCCTTTCCAGCTCCACAGTGTCCCTTTTATGGACTGGTGCCCAAAACTGAACAGCATATTCCAGGTGAGGCCGTACTAATGCTTTATAAAGGGGAAGTATTATGTCCCTGACCCTTGAGTTCATGCCTCTTTTTATACATGACAATATCCTGCCGGCCTTGGAAGCAGCAGCCTGACATTGCATGCTATTCTGTAGTCTGTGATCTACAAGTACACCCAGATCCTTCTCTACCAGTGACTCTGCCAGTTTAATCCCCCCTAAGACATACGACAAATTCATGTTATTAGCACCCAGATGCATAACTTTACATTTATCCACATTGAACCTCATTTGCCAAGTGGATGCCCAGACACTTAGTCTATCCAAGTCATCTTGTAACTTATGCACATCCTCTATAGACTGTACCGTGCTACAAAGCTTGGTGTCATCTGCAAAGATAGAAACAGAGCTCTTAATGCCATCCTCTATATCATTGATAAATAAATTAAACAGCGGGCCCAGTACTGAACCTTGGGGTACACCACTAATAACCGGGCACCAATCAGAGTACGAATCATTGACCACCACTCTCTGGGTACGATCCATGAGCCAGTGTTCAATCCAGTTACAAACTAAAGTTTCCAAACCCAAAGACCTTAACTTACCTGTCACACGTCTATAAGGGACAGTATCAAACGCTTTAGCAAAATCCAGAAACACTATATCCACAGCCATTCCTCTGTCAAGGCTTCTACTCACCTCTTCATAAAAGCAAATTAGATTGGTTTGACAACTTCTATCCTTAGTATTATAAGTGATAGCCAGCATGGGTTTACTATTATCCCCTATGTATTCCTGTATGTAATCCCTTATAAGTCCTTCAAACAATTTACCCACAATGCACGTTAAACTTACCGGTCTATAGTTTCCTGGGGAAGACCTAGAGCCCTTTTTGAAGATTGGTACCACATTCGCCTTGCGCCAGTCCCTTGGCACAATACCAGACACCAGATAATCTCTAAATATCATGAACAGGGGTACAGATATTACTGAACTTACCTCTCTAAGAACTCTTGGGTGCAATCCATCTGGCCCTGGAGATTTTCTTACATTTATATTACTTAACTTACCTTGTACCATCTCTACATTAAGCCAGTTCAGTACATTACATGATGTGTTACCAGCACTGACCTGTCCAATGTCAGCTCCTTCTTCCTTAGTATATACAGAACTAAAGAACCCATTCAGTAGCTCCGCCTTCTCTTGATCGCCTGTGACAACCTCCCCATTATCATTAAGGGGTCCTACATGCTCTGTCCTTTTTTTTTTTTTTTTTGCATTTATATATCTAAAAAAAATTTAGGATTAGTTTTGCTTTCTTTGGCCACCTGTCTCTCATTTTGAATTTTTGCTGTTTTTATTACATTTTTACAGATTTTATTAAGCTCCTTGTACTGTTTAAATGTTATAGCTGACCAATCAGATATGCATTTAAAGCAATTTTTTTGTTGTTTATTGCTCTTTCAACATAATTTATCAGTCATGTAGGATTTAGTTTTAATCGTTTATATTTGTTCCCCTTTGGTATATATTTAACGGTATAGTGATTTAGAGTTGATTTAAAGATGTCCCATTTACCTTCTGTATCAGTATTTGAGAACACCTCCCCCCAGTCTATGTCCTGTAGTGCAGCCCTCAGCCCAGGGAAGTTTGCCTTTTTAAAGTTATATGTTTTTGCCTTCCCCGCCTGTCTCTGTTTTCTACATTTTAGGTCAAAAGTAACTATATTGTGGTCGCTATTACCAAGGTTTTCCCGCACAGTTACATTACCAATCAGCTCTGCGTTGTTGGTAATGATCAGATCCAACAAGGCATCGCTTCTTGTTGGGTCCTCCACAAACTGGCCCATAAAATTATCCTGCAATAAATTTAGGAATTGTCACCCCTCTGTAGTTTTAGCCAACCCCGGACCCCAATCTATATCTGGATAGTTAAAATCTCCCATTATTACCACTGTACCTGCCCGGGGCGACCCTCTCTATTTGTTTATGCAGCCGACCTTCTATCTCTTCAGTGATATTAGGGGGTCTGTAGATTACACCAAATATAATTTTTTCATTATTTCCCTCCTTTTGTAATTCTACCAACAGTGATTCCACATCCTCCGAATCGTCACACACTATGGCATTGTTCACACTGACTTTCAAACCACTTCTTTCATACAGACAGACTCCACCACCTTTTCTGTTCATTCTATCTTTGCGAAACAATGTAAACCCCTGCAGATTGACGGCCCAGTCATGCGAGGAGTCCAGCCATGTCTCAGTGACCCCAACTATATCAAGATGTTCCTCCAGTATCAAGGCCTCAAGCGCCCCAATTTTATTTGCTAGGCTTCTGGCATTTGTGAACATACACCCTTGAATCCCATTAACCCCAATAACATAAAGTATGAAAATGTAAAGTGTAAGTTTTATTTTCCTATGAAGCCTATTCCTATTAACTATTCTAACCCCTCCCTCCGCTCCACCCCCAGGTACATTTATAATTCCCCCCCCCCCTCTATCTACACTATCTTCCCCCTCTATGTTGTAGGTTCCCTCCCCCCCCCCAGTCCCTAGTTTAAACACTCCTCCTCCCTTCTAGCCATCTTCTCCCCAAGCACAGCTGCACCCTCCCCATTAAGGTGCAGCTCGTCCCTACGGTAGAGCCGGTAACCGACAGCGAAGTCAGCCCAGTTCTCCATGAACCCAAACCCCTACTTCCTACACCAGCTTCTGAGCCACTTGTTTACCTCCCTAATCTCCCGCTAAATCTCTGGTGTGGCTCGTGGTACAAGTAATATTTCAGAAAATATTACCTTGGAGGTCCTTGCCTTAAGCTTGTGGACTAAGTCCCTGAAATCATTTTTAAGGACACTCCATCTACCTCTTACTTTGTCATTGGTGCCAATATGTACCATGACTGCTGGGTCCTCTCCAGCCCCACCCAGCAACCTGTCAACCCGATCCGTGATGTGCCGAACTCGAGCGCCAGGAAGACAACACACTGTTCTGCGCTCCCGGTCTGTGACAGATCGCCCTGTCTGTCACCCTAATAATTGACAGGTAACTATCATTACCATGGACTTTTCTCCTCCGTTGACAGCGTGATCAGAAGCTTCAAGTTTCCTGCCTGTATCCTTGCTCTCAAAGACCTGTGACTGAGGAGAGTGAGGGAGGGGAAGTGGTTATCGCCTGAGGAAACGAAAGGGACCCGCCCCCCTGACACGCCCCCGAAAGGTACCCACACATAACTATAACCTATAACTTCTTTATTTTCAGCGTACGGGGCTATATGAGTGATTATTTTTTGAGCCGTGGTCTGTAGTTTTTATCGGTACAATTTTTGTTTTGATGGGACTTTTTTATCGCATTTATTAATATTTTTATGGTGTATGAAGTAACCAAAAATGCACAATTTTAGATATTTTTAGGTATTTTTCTTACGTGTATGCCATTGACCGTGCGGGTTAGCTAACCTTATATTTTAATAGTCCGGACATTTACAAACACTGCAGTACCACATATAATTTTTTTTTTTTAATCACATTATTTTATTTAAAAAATAGAAAATCGGGGGTGGTTCAAATTATTATTTTTTTTGCCCCACAGGAGGCTATACCATGCAATCTTTTGATTGCATACACTGATCAAGGCTATGCCATAGCACAGCCTTGATCAGTGTTATCGGCACTCTGCTGCTCCAGGCTTGGAGCAGTAGATCGCCGATCGGACAACGAGGAGGCAGGTGTGGACCCTCCTGTTGTCCAGTAAGCTGATTGGGACATCTCAATTTTGTTGCAATAGTCCTGATCAGCTCAGCTGAGCTGCTGGGATAGTTTTACTTTCACTTTAGATGCTGCAATCAACTTTGATCGTGGAGTCTAAAGGGTAAATGCAGAGCATTGGCCTGATCGGTGGTGCCCGGCATTAACCCTTACCCATGGGGTTTGAAGCGTTCTCCACTTGTGAGAGCACTTTAAACCCTGGTAACGGGACTCAGGACGTACAGGTACGCCTTGAGTCCTTAAAGGGGTACTCCGGTGCTTACACATCTTATCCCCTATCAAAAGGATAGGGGATAAGATGCCCGATCGCGGGAGTCCCGCAGCTGGGGATGCCCGCGATCATGCACGCGGCACCCCGTTTGTAATCTGTCCCCGGAGCGTGTTCGCTCCGGGTCTGATTACGGTCGGCCTCCGCCCCCGTGTGACGTCACGCTCCGCCCCTCAATGCAAGCCTACGGGAGGGGGCGTGATGGACTGATTACAAACGGGGTGCCGCGTGCATGATCGCGTGCATGACCCCTTTTGGATAGGGGATAAGATGTGTAATCACCGGAGTACCCCTTTAAAGGATTACTCCGGTGGAAAACATTTATTTTATTTTATTTTATTTTTTTTAAATCAACTGGTGCCAGAAAGTTAAACAGATTCGTAAATTACTTCTATTAAAAAAATCTTTATCCTTCCAGTACTTTTTAGCAGCGATATGCTAAATTTTCGTTTTGAATTTTTTTTTTTGGTCTTGTCCACAATGCTCTCTGCGGACACCTGTTGCCCGTATCAGGAACTGTCCAGAGCAGGGGAAAATCCTTATAGCAAACCTATGCTACTCTGGACAGTTCCTAAAATAGATAGAGGTGTCAGCAGAGAGCACTGTGGCCAAGACAATAAAGAAATTCAAAAAGCAAAGACTTTCCTCTGTATCATACAGCTGCTAATAAGTAGTGGAAGGATTAAGATTTTTCAATAGAAGTAATTTACAAATATGTTTAACTTTCTTGCACCAGTTCATAAAAAATAAATAAATAAATACATTAAAAAAAGTTTTTTCCACCGGAGTACCCCTTTAAGGTGTTAAGATTGAGAAGTGAATAGTTTGAGAAGTATTTGTGAGCATTGCTGAGTGCATATGTTTTTTTGTGTGAAACACAGGTGGAAGGTGGGTGGAGTAGTTACTGTTTGCAGCCAGCTAGCCCCATTGCATTCTGTTCCAAGCAGATACTGCAAGAGAGAGGAGGACTTTAGATAACTTTAACCTTTAAGGAGGTATGACACATACCAGGTGGCCCTCAGCTGATTTCAATAGCTGGGCCGACTCCCCATCGAGCTGCACATTTAACTGTAGATGGCTGTCATGGCCAGTTATTTACCCTTCAGATCCATTTAGATGTCTAAAGAGACATTTAAATAGTACCTGGTGGTGGTGTGGTGTCTGCTCAAGTAAGTAGGGAAGTAGGAGTGCAAAGCAGGCCAGGCAGGTGTGTTGTCTTCCTGGCACTCAAATTTGTCACTTCATGGATCAGGTTGACAGATTACTGGGAGGGGCTGGTAAAGACACAGTACACTAATGAGAAAGCAAGAGGTAGGTAGAGGTGCCTTTTAAAAAATTAAAAGGGACTCAGGCAGCAAGCATAAGGCAAGGACCTCCAAGGTAATATTTTTAAAATACCTGTTCCATGTGGGAGATTAGGGAGGTAAACAAATGCCTAAAGAACTGATCTAGGAAGGAGGGATTTGGGTTTATGGAGAACTGGGCTGACTTATCTTTTGACTACAGGCTCTATGGTAAGGATGGGCTGCACCTCAATGGTGAGAGTTCAACTGTTGGGAAGAAGATGGCCAGAAGGGTGAAGAAGTATTTAACCCCTTAAGGACCAAGGGCGTACCTGTACGCTCTGGTCCCGCTCCCACAGTTTGAACCACGCTCATGTACAGAGCTTGCTTTATACCCGGCGGGTCCGGGTTGCTATCAGCAGGCGGGACCCCCAGTTAACCCCTTAGCAACCATGGACGTAAATGTACGTCCTGATGTGGAGGTACTTTGCGCACCAGGATGTACATTTACTTCCTGTATGTGACCGGGAGCATCAGAGCGGTGCTCACATCATGCACTGCAGGTCCCGTAATGGCGGACATCGCACTGATGTCTGCTAATAACCCCTTAGATGCCTTGATCAATACAGATCACGCCATCTGTAGCAATGGGGAATGAGGGCGTACCTATACGCCCTCAGCCCACTCCCTTTCTATACCGTGGGGCCACGCGTCATAGCGGGTCGGGCCTGGCCTCTAACAACGGCCAGGACCCGTGGCTAATAGCGTGCGGCACTGATCGCGGTGCCGCGCGCTATTAACCCTTTAGACGCGGTGTTCAAAGTTGAATGTCGCGTTTAAAGTGAAAGTAAAGCACTGCCGGTTAGCTCAGGGGGCTGATCGTGATCGGCGTGATGAAATCGCATCCCAAACAGCTGTAAAGACAGCAGGAGGGTCCCTACCTCCATGCTGTCCGATCTCCGAATGACTGCTCAGTGCCTGAGATCTAGGCATGAGCAGACAAGTGGCAGAATCATTGAACAATGGTTTCCTATGAGAAACCATTGATCAACGTAAAATATCAGTGTGTGCAGTGTTATAGCCCCCTATGGGAGCTATATCATTGCAAAAAAAGTGACTAAAGATCATTTAACCCCTTCCCTAATAAGTTTGAATCAATCCCCTTTTCCCAATAAAAAAAAAAGTGTAAATAAAAATAATCATTTGGTATCGCCGTGTGCGGAAATGTCCGGAATATAAAAATATATTGTTAATTAAACCGCA
The DNA here is from genome assembly GCF_029499605.1 of Hyla sarda. Taxonomy (NCBI): domain Eukaryota; kingdom Metazoa; phylum Chordata; class Amphibia; order Anura; family Hylidae; genus Hyla; species Hyla sarda. Next base: position 184,365,539 of record NC_079193.1, read on the forward strand.
CGGTCAATGGCGTACACGCAAAAAAATTCCAAAGTTCAAAATAGCGTATTTTTGGTCACTTTTTATATCATGAAAAAATGTATAAAAAGTGTTCAAAAAGTCCAATCAATATATGAATGGTACAGCTAAAAACTTCAGATCACGGCGCAAAAAAAAAGTGATTTAAAAGTTTAATATACACAAATGTGGTATCGATGAAAAGTACAGATTACGGCGCAAAAAATGAGCTCTCATATACGGAAAAATGAAAGTTATAGATGGTCAAAATAGGCCAATTTTAAACACACTAATTTTGTACAAAAAGTTTGAGATTTATTTTTTATTTGGTGAATGGAAAAGTATATAGCCATGGGTATCATTTTAATCGTATTGATATCATTTTAATCGTATTGACCCACAGAATAAAGAAAACTTAACTTTTACTGTAAAGTGTACAGTGTGAAAACAAAACCCCCTCAAAAAATAGCAAAATTGTAGTTTTTGTTTTAATTTCCCCTCTAAAGAAATTTTTTTTGGGGTTCGCCGTACATTTTGTTAAAATGAGGTGTCATAACAAAGTACAATTGGTCACGCAAAAAAACAAACCCTTATATTTGTCTGTAGATGGAAATATAAAAGACCGTACATGCTGGGAGTTGTAGTTTTGCAACAGCTGGAGGCACACTGGTTGCGAAACGCTGAGTTAAGTAACCAACTCTGTGTTTGGCAACCAGTGTGCCTCCAGCTGTTGCATAACTACAACTTCCAGCATGCACGGACAGCCAAAGGGCATGCTGTGAGTTGATATTTTGCAAGAGCTGGAGGTTTGTCCCAACCCCCCCATGTGAATGTACAGGGTACATTCAAACGGGCGGGGGTTTACAACTTACAAGTTTGAGATGCAGCAAATTTTCTGCTGCAGCTCAAACTCCCAGCAGGAAGCTCACTGTAAACCCTCGCCTGTGAGAATGCACCCTAAAAACACTACACTAACACATAATAAAAAGTAAAAAACGCTGCATATACAAACACCCCTACACAGTCCCCTACCTCAATAAAAATTAAAACGTCTTCTGGTACGGCAGTGTTTCCAAAACGGAGCCTCCAGCTGTTGCACCCTGTTTGGGAATCGCTGACATAGAATACCCCTATGCAAATCCCTAATTAAGGCCTCAGATACGCACGGCGCTCTCTCACTTCGGAGCCCTGTCGTATTTCAAGGCAACAGTTTAGGGCCTTACAAATTTTGGAGGGTTTTTTCTACTTTCACCCCTTATGAAAAGGTAAAGTTGGGGTCTACTCCAGCATATTATTGTAATAAATGAAACATTTTTACACTAACATGCTAGTGTTGCCCCATACTTTTCATTTTCACAAGAGTTAAATGGGTAAAAAAGACCCCCAAAATTTGTAACACAATTTTGTACTGAAATACCCCATATGTGGATGTAAAATGCTCTGCGGGCGCACAACAAAGCTCACGAGTGAGAGCGCCATGTACACTTGAGGTGATTTGCAAAGGGGGTGGATGATCGTTACAGCGGTTCTTATATAAATAAAAAAGAAACACCCACGTAACCCCATTTTGGAAACTACACCACTCACAGAATGTAAGAAGGGGTATAGCGAGCCTTAACACCCCCACAGGTGTTTGATGAATTTTCATTAAAGTTGGATGTGAAAATGAGAAAATTTTTATTTTTTTCACTAAAATGCTGGTGTTATCCCAAATTTTTCATTTTCATATGGGTAATAGGACAAAAGCCCCCCATAATTTGTAACACCATTTCTTCTGAGTATATAAATACCCCATGTGTGGACGTAAAGTGCTCTGCTGGCGCATTACAGGGTTCAGAAGAGAAGGAGCGCCATTGGGCTTTTGGAGAGAGAATTTGGCTGGAATTGAAGGCCATGTGCGTCTTCAAAGCCCCCATGGTGCCAGAACAGCGGAAACCCCAACATGTGACCCCATTATGGAAACTACACCCCTCACAGAATGTAATAAGGGGTGCAGTAGGCATTTATGCCCCACTGGTGTAAAACAGATTTTTGGAAAAGTGGTCCATGAAAATGTAAATTTTTTATTTCACAGCCCACTGTTCCAAAAGTCTGTCAAACGTCAGTGGGGTGTAAATGCTCACTTCCTCACTGCACCCATTGTTACATTCTGTGAGGGCTGTAGTTTCCAAAATGGGGTCACATGTAGGGGGGTTCTGCTGTTCTGGCACCATGGGGGCTTTGTAAACGCACATGGCCCCCGACTTTAATTCCAGCCAAATTCTCTCTCCAAAAGCCCAATGGCGCTCCTTCTCTTCCATTGTAGTGCGCCAGTAGAGCACTTTACATCCACACACGGGATATTTCCATACTCAGAAGAAACGGGTTACACTTTTTTTTTTTTTTTTTTTTTTTCTCCTATTACCTCTTGTAAAAATGGTAAATTTGGGGGGAAAAAACATCATTTACACATCCAACTTTAACAAAAAGTCGTCAAACATCTGTGGGGTGTAAAAGGACAACTGCAGCGCTAGCAAATTAGGGCCCAAATGTAATGATATCACAAGTTATATAAGTTTCTAAATGGGATCCATTACCTGGCTGGTCCCGTTTCTCCGCTATGCCGCCACCGAAAGTCATCTCCTGGTCCCCTAACGCGCGTAGCGTCGACATATCATTCTGTATGGAGCCGCCATCTTGGGCGAAGCTACGTCACAAATGCCCATAATGCGCCGGGGGATTGCTTCACTCCCCCTGCCGCTCGTCGTGCCGGCCTCTCTCCTCCCATCTTATAAATATTCATAATGTTATTATGCGCTCAGCCCTGATTGGCTGAGCGCACAGTAGGAGCCACTAGTGCTGGGCGGTATGGCCTAAAATTTATATCACGGTATTTTTTTTTTTTTTATTATCGCGATATCGCGGTATTACCGCTTGTCCCTGTGCCGACTAGTGGTGTCAAATGTGCCCCCCCCCGCGAGCGCGATTATCACCGCTAGCGGGGTCCTTGTGCCCACTAGCGGTGTCACAAGAATGCCAAGCGGGATCGCTACCATCACCGCTAGCGTGGTCCCTGTGCCCACTAGCGGTGTCACAAGAATGCCGAACGCGGCTCTGTTCCCCGTCCCTGTCAGCTCTCAGGGTACGGGAACAGATTTAAAAGCCTCGCGTGCAGCTAATGTAGTACTGCGCAGGCGCAGTACTACGCAAATAGTGTAGGGCTAACGCTAGGCTCCTAGTGCTGCCAACGTTAGCCCTACGCTATTTGCGTAGTGCTGCGCGCAAGGCTTTTAAATCTGTTCCCGTGCCCTGAGAGCTGACAGGGACGGGGAACAGAGCCACGCTCGGCATTCTTGTGACACCGCTAGTGGGCACAGGGACCCCGCTAGCGGTGATGGTAGCGCTCACGGGAGGCATTCTTGTGACACCACTAGTGGGCACTTTGATCCCGCTAGCGGTGGGGATTGATCGTGCTAGCAGGGACACTGGCTGACAGGCGCAGCGGGGGGACACAGTAAATGGATTAGCTTCTATCGGGCCACAGAAGCACACCGGGACAAGTGAGGGTGCCGCACTGGGCTCTACAATTCATCCGGAGGGTGGGGGAGGGGCCCGACCGGTATAGCGTATGGGCAAAAATCCATACAGTGGGAGAAAAAAACGGTATCCGGTTCATAACGGTATACCGCCCAGCACTAGGGGCTGCAGCCTATCAGTACATGTGGTGAGGGTGGAGAGGGCTGATGAGCTGGGAGGGGGAGGATGGGAGGAGATGACCACAAGGGAAGGAGCTGTGGGCGTCACTTTATTATAATTTTATTTTAATTTCCTCGGGGGGGAGAGAGCAGCAGCTAACAGGAAGCTGGCGCAGGGAATCATTGTAAATGTAGTCTTTATGACATGGCTGCTTACTGCTACAGGTGGCAATTACAAGAGAATGGCTGGGCCAAATTTGACAAATGAGGTATCTTTGGAAAGGTCTTTGAAAGAGCTATCAGATGAGGTAAACTTTTTTATTTTTTTATTTTTATTTTTTAATGCACGAGCGCTGCAGATGTCCTTTAAGGCTCACTGTACCCCTTGTTACATTCCTTGAGGGGTGTAGTTTCCAAAATAGTATGCCATGTGGGGGATTTTTTGCTGTTATGACACTATAGGGGCTTCCTATATGTGACATGCCCCCCAAAATACATTTTAGAAAAACTCACTCTCCAAAATCCCATTGTTGCTCCTTCCCTTCCCCGCTGCGGGACTCCCGCGATCAGTCATCTTATCCCCTATCCTTTAAAAAAGTGAATAAAGATCATTTAACCCCTTCCCTAATAAAAGTTTGAATCACCCCCCCTTTTCACATTTAAAAAAAAAAGTGTAAACAAACATAAACATATGTAGTATCGCCGCGTGCGGAAATGTCCGAATTATAAAAATATATCGTTAATTAAACCACACGGTCAATGGCGTACGCACAAAAAAATTCCAAAGTATTTTTGGTCACCTTTTTATATCATGAAAAAATGAATAAAAAGCGATCAATAAGTCCTATGATTACAAACATGATACCGCTAAAAACTTCAGATCACGGTGCAAAAAAATAGCCCTCATACCGCCCCATACGCAGAAAAATAAAAAAGTTATAGGGGTCAGAAGATGACAGTTTTAAACGTATACATTTTCCTGCATGTATTTATTTTTTCCAGAAGTACGACAATATCAAACCTATATAAGTAGGGTATCATTTTAATCGTATGGACCTACAGAATAAAGAGAAGGTGTCATTTTTACCGAAAAATGTACTGTGTAGAAACAGAAGCCCCCAAAAGTTACAAAATGGCATTTAGTTTTTTCTATTTTGTCTCACAATGATTTTTTTTTTCTCCATTTCGCCATATATTTTTGGGTAAAATGACTGATGTCATTACAAAGTAGAATTCATGGCGCAAAAAATAAGCCATCATATGATTTTTTTAGGTGCAAAATTGAAAGAGTTATCATTTTTTAAAGGTAAGGAGGAAAAAACGAAAATGCGAAAACTGAAAAACCCTGGGTCCTTAAGGGGTTATGAATGCTTGGGCTGGGGGGAAATGTGTTTTAAGTTGGTAAGTAACTGGCTCAATGATAGGAAACAAAGGGTCGCTATTATTGATACATACTCTGATTGGGTCATTTTTACTAGTGGGGTATCACAGGGGTCAGTCCTGGGCCCCATACTTTTTAATATATTTATGAATGACTTTTGACACTTTGCTGTACACTTCCTCAACAATCTTTGCAAATGATAGGAAGATCTGGAGAACAGTAAGGGTACATTCACTTTATTGAGATTAAGTAATCACCTACATTGTCCCAAATGTGTTGTTGTGGGGTTGTGGACTGCAGCCATGACTCCTTGATACAGTTTGTCTGCATGCAGTGGCATGCTAAGTTTTTTTCAGTTTAGTGTTACACCAGGAGTCCAGTGGGTTGAGGTTTTTAAATACAAAAATAAGTTTAACTCAAGGTAGGTTGTAATCATATTAGTGGATGGTACATTTAGGGTCCTTATGATCACTTCTGTGATCAACTGTATAAAAAAAAATCTTATACACTCCCAATGTGCTTGATATACTGCTTGAAGAGATATATACAAGAACTGATAACATAACCATCCACCTTTTGCTGGGTGACTCACAACCCCCTCTAGTATGCACCCATTACTAAGGATATATACTAGAGATCAAAGTTAGAGAACACACAATTTCCTAAATTTCAAGGTCATAGTGTAGTCCCATGTGAATACATCCTGAGTAAAAATAGCAGTATTTTAAGCTTATTTCATAAATTGTATTTATTCTAAAGCACAGAATAAAAATGTAAATTACATAATTCAAAAAGAACACTGATCAAAATTCGGGTTATTGGTGTTAATCTGGCAACTAGTGCTAATTTCCCTAATGATCTGACAAACGCTATTCACTGACTTTGCAAAAATGGTGTGCCGTTCCAAAGTGACTGAAATCCTCCGGCAGCAGGTCGTCCAGATGAAGGCCAAAGGTGTGACCCTATCAGCCATAGCAAGAGAAGTTCTTGGTCATTCCAAATCTGTGATTTCTGGAATATTGCATCTTTGCAACATCACTAACTCATTCAAGTCCTCGACCCCCCCCCCCCAGCCCCCCCCCCCCCCCCAAGAAGGCTGGTCGCCCTCGAAAGACAAATACAAGAGAGGACAGGATAATGCGGAGAATCTCCATGGGTAATCGTTTCAGTACTGCAGCTGGAATGGCTCGCCAGTTAGGCACTGAACAGGGTAATGATCTGTCTCGTCATACAGTGCCTCAACCCTTTAAGAGCATTTGGACTGAAAGCCTACTCTGCAGTGACCAGACCTCTCATTAGCAGAAAGAATCGAAAGGCTAGACTCGCCTTTGCTTTGGAGCATGTTGTATGGACAGAGGAGAAGTGGTCCAGAGTTCATTTTAGTGATGAAAGCAAGTTTAATTTATTTGGGTCTGATGGTAAAACATGTTAATCGATAAACTGGGGAAAGACTGAATCCAAAGTGTGTAAACAAGTCAGTGAAAGCTGGAGGAAGTATCATGGTTTAGGGAATGTTTTCTGCAGCAGGAGTTGGACCTCTCATACAGCTACATGGCAAAGTGAATGCAAGGGTGTATCAGAACCTTCTTCAACAACACATAGTTCCTTCCTTGCATTTATCACTCAATCAGCATCAACTTTCATGCTGGTCAATGTCCCCTGTCACACAGCAAAACCGATAAAGCCAGCCCAGATCTCTAGTGACAAAGTTATGGACAAGAAACCCACAACAGTCACAGAACTGTGGAAGAGACTGGAAGAAGAGTGGACCAAACTCACCAGAGCAGTGTGAGAAACTAGTGATGTCCTGTGGCCACAGATGGGCTGAAGTGATTCAAAGCAAAGGCCTGTACACTTCCTACAGATTGGTGACTGTTGTTACCTTCAAAAAATGATTCAAATGATTATCAATGTAGATTACACTATGTCTGAAACAATCCCAGTCCCGGTTGTTCTCTAATTTTGATCTCCAGTGTATCTCTGCAGTTTTACATCAAAATGCCTAGCACTCAGACCAACCCGCTGTAGATGTCGGTGGCCCACGGCTTGGCAGTGGGATGAGCTCTGACCCAGCGCTTTATTTTTCTATAGTAGAACTATTAAAAGCTATGTTTTAACTATGATCCGCTACAGGCCACATTTTTGTATTAGTAATTTCTTTCTTGTCTTGTGGTTGTTATATCCTGAGTTTGGGGACTTGATATTTCATTCTCCTATGGTGATCTAGTCAGTCAGGTATGGAAACATAATATAAACTTCCAAAAAAAAAAAGTGTTCTTCTTCTTCACTTGTGGTGCTTTTGTTGGGGAAAATGGGAAGTCTTTTTCAGGTGCAGCATTTTTAAGGCAGACTATGGCATGTCATATATACAATACAAACACGTAATAAGACATACTCTTGGGAATTTAAGTAATCCCGCTTGTGTGGGATCACATTGAATTTATCATTAGACACAAGTCTCTTGATAAATACAGGAGCATCTGAGGCTGCCACATTGGCAGCCCTTACCTAGCATAGATTTCAGCCTACTGCACACATTTTCATTTTGTAATTGTCAAAGTTTTATTTGTTTTTTCTTTACCGATTTATGGACAAAAATGTGTAAACTTACCCTAAGCGTACATTTACACGTGCATATTTTCTTCTGGAGATCTGCTGTTGATTTTCTGTAGCATATTTTTTCAACCCGTTGTGGTCAATGGGCAGTAAGTTCTGCAGCAGCAAATCTGCAGCAAAAATACACACATGTGAACGTACCCTAACATAGTATTGTTTTTTCTTTATTCTTTAATACTCTTTAGCAGATACAACAAATCCAACAAATGAAACGCATAGTAAATATGCGCATATTTTCTGCTGCAGATCTGCTGTAGATTTGCTGTAGCCTTTTTTTCTACCCATTGTAGTCAATGGGCAGCAAATCTTCAGCAAAAATACACACGTGAACGTACCCTAATATAGTTTTGTTTTTTCTTTATGCATGGTTAATACTCTTTAGCAGATACAACAAATCCAACAAATTAAATGCATAGTAAATAATTCAAAAAATAGATTTCAGTGACAATTGTTAAGCTTGCAAGGTGGCCTATTCTACTGTATCAGTTTCTTTAAAAAAGAAAAAATATATTCTTTGTGTAGTTTTTGTTTAGCATTTATGGTTTTTGCCTGCTTTTTATTTGGTACTTTAGGAATGTCTATATTTCCAATTACTTTTATGTTGTGGCGCTGAGAAATCCTGTAGCACTGTTCTAGAGTATTGAACATCAACATGGTGTATTTTTTTTTCTAGTTTGTAAATTATTTTTTTCTCTTCCTTTTTTGAAAGATGAATTCTCCATTGTCAAAGTCCTGTAAAGGTAAGTTTTTCTAATGTTATCTAGTATTGTGAGTTATTGACTAATGGCTAATTTTGTAATAGTTCGTATGAAAGTCCCACCAGGATAGATTTTGTTTAAATACCTGTCAAAACCAGACCACAGTGTTTGATTATCGTTATGTATAGTAACTACTTGTGTTATTACCTTCCAAACTTTTACAGTTTGAGTTATTAATTTAGATTCTTTATAAAAAGTATTTTAAATTTTTTTGGTGGTTCATTATTAGGCCTGTGCAACTGCTGTTGTCTTCAGTGTAGCCAAGTTCAGGGGCGAGTTCTGTATTCCCATTTATAGAAGTTTTAGGGTACAATCACACAGGCTCTATTTTGCTGTGTATTTGCTGCTGCTTAATTTTCCTACTCATTAGTCAATGGGTAGCAAAATACACAGCTGATTTTGCTACCCAGTGACTTCTAGGGATGTCCCGATACCATTTTTTTAAGACCGCGTACGAGTACCGATACTTTAATTGTAGTACTTGCCGATACCGGCGGTGAGACCAATGACCACATGGTGAGCAGCGGTAGAAACCGGGTCACCTACACTATCTACCTATAAATTCAAGTTAGTGCAGGTGACTCTGCTGTAAGATTATCTTTAATAGTAGGTAGTATCCCCTTGCAGACATTAGCAGCAGCCCCGGGGCAGTCATTAGTAGCAGCCCCCCCCTATAGACAGCAGCCCCCCCCCCTATAGACAGCAGCCCGCCCCCCCCGTAGACGGCAGCAGCGGCGCCAGGGGCCCCCCCCCCCCCCCACCCGTAGACGGCGACGGCAGCAGCAGCACACAGCTCACCTGCAGCTGTCCTCTGTCGGGTGCTACCGCTCTGCTGCCCCGTTCTTCCGTCCTCCTGGTCCGCATCATGTCGTCCTATGGAAGAGAGTGACGTGTGTGTCACATGTTCCTCCATGGAACACTATGAAGCAGACGGGAGGACCGGAGAACGGGGCAGCAGAGCGGCAGCTGGTATCGAACATGGTATCGGGGACATTAAACGAGTCCCCGATACCATGTAAATGGCTAGTATCGGCCCCGATACCGGTATCAGGACATCCCTAGTGACTTGAATGGGTGAAAAAATGTACAGCAGCAAAATATGGCCTGTGTGACCATACCCTTATTACGTTTTGATGTGGCAATAACTATTTTTTTTTTGTTTTTCCATTTTTTTTTAGATATTGAATACATACAACGATATGAGCATCTTGATGGCAATGTTGTCATCAAATGTGAATTATGTGGCGAACAGCTGTTGGACGTAGTAAACCACCTTAACACTTCTTCCCATATCTTGGCATTTTTGGTGAGAACCTTGCAATGTTAAAATTAATATTTATATGTAGGATAAACTAACAAATGTTGAAATATGTAGCCCTGCTATAGACACTTAACATTTATTAGCACAGCTTGATACTGTGGCCTATGGGACAAAGGGCTTTCTTGGTCCCTTTTTAAAGAAAAGTCCCTGTAATATGCTGCCTTTCAGAGACAGCTTATTACGTTTTGGAAGCAATCTTTCTAGTGGAGAACACCTTTTATAATACAGCATGTGATGATGCATGGCAAACAATTTCTTTGTGACTCTCTTTTTGGAGTTGGAGACACATAGATGTACTGTATAAATCTAAAGCAGTAGTAGAAATAAGAAAGCAAGGGTATCACTCCAGATGTTATCTTTTAGTCGTTGGTAATCCATGTGCACTTAATCCCTTTTCTGGAAGAAGCAATGGATTCTTATGCAAGGAGAAAATTGATGCTTGACTGGCGCTCACTTGGTGGGTGGGAAGTGTTAGTAATAACTAGAGATGAGCGAACTTCCAGTAATTCGATTAGTCGGGAACTTCTCGGCTCGGCAGTTACTGACTTTAGCCTGCATAAATTAGTTCAGCTTTCAGGTGCTCCAGTGGGTTGGAAAAGGTGGATACTGTCCTAGGAGAGCCGAGCTGAGAAGTTTGTATCAAATTACTGTAAGTTTGCTCATCTCTGACTAACACTTTCCTCCCACTAAGTGAGCGCCAGTCAAGCATGGATTTTCTCCTTTCATAAGGATTCGTTGTGTCTTCCAGTTAAACAACGATCCTTGGGCTCTGGGGACGGGTAGATGCATGATCCTGACCCTTGAAGATCGTACCAAATGACTTGTCTCAGTGGCTTCTGTTTACTGGTAGTTGCTCCTTGCTTTGTTGCTGTACTTGTTTTGGAAGTTCTATTATTGCACGTGCTTTTATTTTAGTTTCGTTCTTAGTACTTCCAGACCTATGACCCTTGTGGGGTTTAGCTAGCCCATAAGAGGTACTCTAGGGAAGTAAAGAAAAAAAATGCCAAAAATCCTCCACAATACCTTTTCTGTAACCCTTTGTGGTCTTCTTGTGATTCCACCCACTCCTGTGGCCCCTGTTTTCAGCCAGACACTGTGAAGGCAGACAGGGCGTAGGTCACGTGAGCTTGTCTTGGAGCACTGAGACTAGCCCCCAACTTTTCAAGACAGAATGGACCTGATGATGATGGTTTTTGTACCACTTTCTAAATATAAGTGAAAGCTGAAACAGGAAAACTGCTGTATATAGGTAATTAATGATATTTAGACAGATAAAAAGGTTGGGGGAGAAGGAAAGGATGGGCTATGGGTTTAGTTCCCCGGAGTACCCCTTTAAATTGAAGATCATCTCTTAAGCTACTGACATCAAGAGAGCTAGTACTGTACCCAAATGACATAGTAACATGGTTCATAAGGTTGAAAAAAGACCAGAGTCCATCAAGTTCAACCTATAACCCTAATGAGTCCCTACTGAGTTGATCCAGAGGAAGGCAAAAAACCCTGATACTCGAAGTAAAAATTCCTTCCTGACTCCAATATGGCAGTCAGAATAAATCCCTGGATCAACGTTCGGTGCTTATAAATCTAGTATACATTACCAGCAATGTTGTTGTTCTCCAAAAATGCATACAGACCCTTTTTGAACTGTTTTGCAGAGTTCACCATGACCACCTCCTCAAGCAGAGAATTCCACAGTTTCACTGCTCTTACCATCTGTGCTGGTCTAGACGTAGAGGATGCCCCCTTGTTATAGATACAGTCCTGGGTATAAATAGATCATGGGAGAGATCTCTGTACTGTCCCCTGATATTTATACATAGTTATTAGGTCTCCCCAAAGCCTTCTTTTTTCTAAACTAAATAACCCTAATTCTGATAATCTTTCTGGGTACTGTAGTCCTCCCATTCCCCGTATTACTCTGGTTGCCCGTCTTTGAACCCTCTCCAGATCCACTACATCTTTCTTGTACACTGGTGCCCAGTACTGTACACAGTATTCCATGTGTGGTCTGACTAATGATTTGTACAGCGGTAGAATTATTTTCTTGTCGTGGGCATCTATGCCCCTATTGATGCACCCCATGATTTTATTTGCCTTGGCAGCAGCTGCCTGACACTGGTCACTACAGCTAAATTTACTGTTAACTAAGACTCCCAATTCCTTTTCCGCGTCAGTCGTCCCAAGTGTTCTCCCATTTAATACATAATCCCAGCCTGGATTTTTGTTCCCCATGTGCATAACTCTTGAGATCAAATATGCTTAGATTGAAGCTAGTCCACCAGAGAAACCCTTCTTTGAATTTACATAAAACTAGAAAGGACACCAGATTTTGACTCAATCTTTTATTGTTTGCAAGATGTTCAATTACCCTTCATTTCCCAGGAAGCTAAAGATATGCTTAAAGGGGCACTCTCATTAAAACTAATTTTTGCTATTGCACTCCTTATGGTAAATGAAAAATATTTCTATTATACTTTGTTTAAAAAACATGAAGTTTTCTATGCTTTTACTTGTGCTTAAAAAGCTCGAGCACATTTTCCCCCAACTCATACACAGACTTTGGACCAAAGTCCAAACACAGGCAGTGCTGCCTGGAGTGCTGAGGGGGGGGGGGGGGGATAAACCAACAGCATATGGCAGTTATGTGTTAGAGGAGCTATGATTGGATGAGGCTGGACATTCCCCCCCCCCCCCCCCCCCCCCCTCAGCACTCCAGGCACTTCCTGTGTTTGGAATTTGGTCCAAAGTCTGTGTATGAGTTGGGGGAAAATGTGCTCTTGAGCTTTTTTAGACACAAATAAAACATAGAAAACTTCTTTTTTTTTTTATACAAAGTATATTATAAATATTTTTCATTTACCATAAGGAGTGCAATAGCAAACATTTTTTTAATGAGTGACCCTTTAAAGGGGTACTCCAGTGGAAAACAATTTATTTTAAATCAACTAGTGCCAGGAAGTTTTACAGATCCATAAATTGCTTCTATTAAAAAATCTTAATCCTTCCAGTACTTATCAGCTGCTGTATACTACATAGAAAGTTATTCTTTTTTTAAAATTTCTTTTCTGTCTGTCCATGGTGCTTTCTGCTGACTTCTCTGTCCATGTCAGGAACTGTCCAGATCAGAAGCAAATCCCCATAGCAAACCTATCCTGCTCTTGACAATCCCGGACATGGACAGAGGTGTCGGCAAAGAACGCTGTGGACAGACAGAAAATAAATTAAGAAAGAAAATAACTTTCTCTGTAGTATACAGCAGCTGATAAGTACTGGAAGTATTAAGATTTTTTACTAAAAGTAATATACAAATCTGCATATCTTTCTGGCACCGGTTGATGATGAGGATGAAGGATGGAGGATGATTGATATAGCGCCTACAGATTCCACAGCGCTTGATTTAAAATAGTTTTCCACCGGAGTACCCCTTTAGTTCAACTATCACCCCTTATGATGTGGAGGCTTCCATTAAGTGCCTAAAACTGGATGAAGCACCCCCTGGATATTGAGAAATAATTGGACAGTGTATCTTGAGCCTACCTGTTTTGGAGTCTCATGTCCTTTTGTATATGACCTGGTGTTTTTACGCTACCCTCTCAGACTATCTTAAGCGCCCCTCTACAAAATCAATGCCCATAAATACTTTCCAGGACAAAACGGTGCCTACTTTTGCCAGTGATGACTGCCCTATTTATGAAACCCTGGTCTACCATCCTCAGAAATATCCCCTTTAATAGCTTCCAAATCTTAAAAAAAACTCAGTTGCCATTGATTTTTTTAATAACTTTAACCAATTCCTATTAGAGCTGGGCGGTATGACCAAAAATGTGTATCACGGTATTTTTGTAACTTATGGCGGTTCCATGGTATATAACTGTATCCCCCCCCAAATCATGTTACCCAAAAGCGCTGTTCTGGTTCCCCCCAAATTATCAGCCCAGCGCTGCGCTGTCCCCATTGGGGGAACTAATCACATGTTGCCCGCAAGCACTGCCCTCCTCGTCCTCCTGTTTGTTGCAGGCCGCCGGTGCTGGAACTCTGTACTGTACGCTGTATCCTTATGCCCGGGCTGCAAAAGATCAACAAAATTAAACTTTAACTCCCCTTCGGTACCAGCCTCACCTGCTTCCTGGGGACGGGATTAAAAAATCTTAATCCTTCCAGTACTTTTTAGGCTCTGTATACTAAAGAGAAATCCATAAAAGAAATGCATTTCCTCTGATGCCATGACCACAGTGCTCTCTGCTGGCCTCTGCTGTCCATTTTAGGAACTGTCCGGAGCAGTAGGAAATCCCCATAGCAAACATATGCTGCTCTGGACAGTTTCTAAAATGGACAGCAGAGGTCAGCAGAGAGCACTGTGCTCGTGACATCAGAGGAAATGCATTTCCTCTGTAGTATACAGCCCCTAAAAAGTACTGGAAGGATTAAGATTTTTTAATAGAAGTGATTTACAAATCTATTTAACTTTCTGGACCAGTTGATTTAAAAAAAAAAAAAAAAAAAAAATACATGGGAGTACCCCTTTAAGGGACTAGGCATTGATGTCTGAGAAACATCTCTTGTTTATACTGAACTACCACACCGTTAAACCCCTAGAGGACACAGGGCATGAATGTACGTCATGGTGGCCTCTTACTTAGCGCATCACAATGTACATTTACGTTCTGCACATGTGTCCCAGCTGCCATCAGCAGCCCGGAACACCAATGTCTGCCGTAAGCCTTTAGATTTCATCGCCAGTGCTGATAACAATATAATCTAAACCAGTTGCGGGACTTTGGGGACACTCATCAGACCATATGCAGTGCGATTACGAGGGTCCGATGAATAAAGGTGGCAGCCTGAAGTATATTACCCCCTCCTCCGTTCCACTCTCTGGGGGATCTTCTATAGTCTGTTGTCAGGCAGGCTCTACAAGTAGATCGCCAATGTTACTGATAAGTGCTATGCCATGACATAGTGTTGAACAGTAATGGCAATCAAAATATTATTTTTATTTTTAATACATCCCTGTTAATCACCCCCCTTTTTCATCGTAAAACAAAAATAATGTAAAAACCATTTCATATATTTAGTATCATCACGTGCGACAATAACAAACTATTAAAATATAAGGTAAATGATCTGTATGGCATAAAAAAAAAAGTGTAACATGCTGGAAGGAGTTGCTTTGGTATATGTCAGCTGCAGAGGTATTGGTTGAACATAGTGACTAACTGCAACTCTCAGCATGCCCTGACACAGACTATGGCTCTGCAACTGACCCAAAACCATAACCTTCCAACAGTACCGTCATTTTATGCCCCACCGTCCCAGAATGGCCCCCTCATGTCCTGCTTTCAGAGCCGCACTTGGAGTACTACTGTCAGGGGACTGGACCAAACCAGAAGAAAGAGTCCGCCGCTACCACATCCAGCCTGCAAGGGGTGACCATTTGACTAAGAGTCAGCATCCCTGTGTTACCCTACAGTAGTACAGAGCCCTCAGCAGCCATATAACGACAAAAAGCACGAGTGGCACAATTATACAGATAGATATGGCCGGGAGGGAGGTTGAATAACTTACCCTGATGCCTGGACAGCTTCTGCTCTCCTGCTTTGTAAATCATGGCTCCCGGGTCAGTATTTGATAAATTTATTAGCAGCAGTAGAGGGAGGGGGCTGTGTTCTTTTTTGGCAGCATGGTCTTTGAGGTGAGAGGTCACAGCTCATTGCACATTGCCTGGAGTCACCTATATGTGTTCTGTCTTCTTCCAGTTCCTGTCAGCAATTTTACCTTTCCTTGTCCCTGGACCTGTCAATATCCCTTAATGATTAAAAAGAAATCGAAAAATCCACTGGTCACTGATTTCCAATCTTTCCCAGTCATCAAAAAAGGTATTTAGCTAATCTCTACTTGAGTAAGTTAGGTGATCACCAATATGGCTTTTAGCATCTGTCATCCAGCTTTCCGGCTGCCTTGTATGTCCCTTTTTGCCCTCAGCAAAAGTGTGGAGGTATACGAAAACTAGTGCTACAACCAGCATGCCCTGAAACAGCCCACTGCTCTGCAGCTGATTGAACAAGTAGTGCAGATCATTTTTAAAGGGGTACTCCGCACCTAGACATCTTATCCCCTATCCAAAGGATAGGGGATAAGATGTCTGATCGCAGGGTCCCGCTGCTGGAAACCCCCGCGATCTCTCCTGCAGCAACCAGTGATCTGCTGCACGGTGTGAACTTCGATCCATGCCTGATGACGGGCGATACAGGGACCAGAGTATAGTGACGTCACGGCCCCGCTCCCTCGTGACAGCATGCCCCGCCCCATAAATACAAGTCTATGGAAGTAGGCGTGATGGTAACCACGCCCCCTCCCATAGACTTGCATTGAGTGGGTGGGGTGTGATGTCATGAGGGGCGGGGTCATGGTGTCACAATAATCCGGCCCCTGTATCGACCGTCATTAACCACAGAGCGAAGTTTGCGCCGTGCAGCAGATGACACGGTGCTGCATGCAAGATCGCGGGAGTTCCCAGCGGGATTGGATAGGGGATAAGGTGTCTAGGGGCGAAGTACCCCTTTAACCCCTTAAGGACCGAGCCCATTTTCACCTTAAGGACCAGAGCATTTTTTGAACATCTGACCACTGTCACTTTAAACATGAATAACTCTGGAATGCTTTTAGTTATCATTCTGATTCCGAGATTGTTTTTTCGTGACATATTCTACTTTAACATAGTGATACAATTTTGTGGTAAGTTGAATCCTTTCTTGGTGAAAAATCCCAAAATTTGATGAAAAAATTTAAAATTTAGCATTTTTCTAATTTTTAAGCTCTCTGCTTGTAAGGAAAATGGATATTCAAATTACATTTCTTTTTGGGTCACACATACAATATGTCTACTTTTATGTTTGCATCATAAAATTGATGAGTTTTTACTTTTGGAAGACACCAGAGGGCTTCAAAGTTCTGCAGCAATTTTCCAATTTATCACAAAATTTTCAAATTCAATATTTTTCAGGGACCAGTTCAGTTTTGAAGTGGATTTGAAGGGTCTTCATATTAGAAATACCCCATAAATGACCCCATTATAAAAACTACACCCCCAAAGTATTCAAAATAATATTCAGTCAGTGTTTTAACACTTTAGGTGTTTCACAGGAATAGCAGCAAAGTGAAGGAGAAAATTCAAAATCTTCATTTTTTTACACTCGCATGTTCATGTAGACCCAATTTTTGAATTTTTGCAAGGGGTAAAAGGAGAACATTTTTACTTGTATTTGTAACCCAATTTCTCTCGAGTAAGCACATACCTCATATGTCCATGTAAAGTGTTCGGCAGGCGCAGTAGAGGGCTCAGAAGGGAAGGAGTGACATGGGGATTTTAGAGAGAACATTTTTCTGAAATGGTTTTTGGGGGGCATGTCACCTTTAGGAAGCCCCTAGGGTGCCAAAACAGAAAAAAAAAACACATGGCATACCATTTTGGAAACTAGACCCCTTGAGGAACGTAACAATGAATTAAGTGAGCCTTAATACCCCACAGGTGTTTCATGACTTTTGCAAATGTAAAAAAAAAAAAATTTTTTACCTAAAATGCTTGTTTTCCCAAAAATTTTACATTTTTAAAAAGGGTATACCCCCCAAAATTTGAAGCCCAATTTCTCCCGATTCAGAAAACACCCCATATGGGGGTGAAAAGTGCTCTGCTGGTGCACTACAGGTCTCAGAAGAGAAGGAGTCACATTTGGCTTTTTTGAAGGAAATTTTGCTCTGGGGGCATGCCACATTTAGGAAGCCCCTATGGTGCCAGGACAGCAACAAAAACCCACATGGCATACCATTTTGGAAACTAGACCCCTTGGGGAACGTAACAAGGGGTAAAGTGAACCTTAATACCCCACAGGGGTTTCACGACTTTTGCATAAGTAAAAAAATAAATAAAACATTTTTACCTAAAATGCTTGGTTTCCCCAAAAATGTACATTTTTACAAAGGGTTAAAGCAGAAAATACCCCCCAAAATTTGAAGCCCAATTTCTCCCGATTCAGAAAACACCCCATATGGGGGTGAAAAATGCTCTGCTGGCGCACTACAGGTCTCAGAAGAGAAGGAGTCACATTTGGCTTCTTTGAAGGAAATTTTGCTCTGGGGGCATGCCGCATTTAGGAAGCCCCTATGGTGCCAGGACAGCAAAAAAAAAAAACCACATAGCATCACATTTTGGAATCTAGACCCCTCCGGAAACGTAACACTGTTACAGTGAGTACTTACACCTCACAGGTTTTTTGAGTGAGTCCAGCCGCCGGGTCTAGCTAAAAGTGAGCCCGGGTTAGCGGCGACGAACTGTTGGGCGTACAGATTCGTCTGTGTAACCATCAAATTAACAAAGTCGTCACTGAAAAAATGACCGAAAAAGTCCTTTTCAGTGAACTCGGCGATGTTTATTTTGATTCCTGAGTCGCCAACAAACTCAGGAATCACGGGCTCGTGGTCCGCTGGCTGAGTCCAGACAAGTTCTCCGGTACGATGTATCAGTGAACTTGGCTGGGGTGCTTCACTAGTATGAGCACCAGGGGGACTCATACTAGCATGGGGCACAGGGTCAAGGGCAGAGGAGGTTTGCGGCACCGCACGGCGGCGTCTCCGCCACCTTGGTGGCTCATCATCAGAACTAGATGATGAGGAGGACGATGAAATAAGGAAGGTGGGGTCTTCATCGTCCTCTGAGCAGCTCTCTGTGTCGGAGGCAATTATGTCATATGCCTCCTCCGCCGAAAACGCTCTGCGGGCCATTTCCTTACTCTAATGGGGATACGGGTGTGTGTGTGTGGGGGGGGGGGGAAACTTTATTGGTGTATGTGCTGTGTGTGGTGTGGTGCGAGACTACCTCCCTAACCCGCCCTAACCCTCCCTAACCTAACTAAACTAACCCGCCCTAACAGAAAAAAATATAAAATAAAAAGGGACTTAAAAAAAAAATACAAAATAAAAAAAAGGGGACTTCTAGCGCAAAAAAGCGCCCCAAAAAAAAGCATTTATCTAATCAGTGGTGTGCGCACTGATTAGCGCTTGTGGCCGCAGGGGCGCAGAAGTCAGTGGGGGGTCTGGCCACTCAGCCCAGAACAGTGGCTGGTGGCTTGTTTACAGACCCCCACACAAAAAACCTGAAAAATAAAATAAAAAAAAAACGCTTTACCCCGAAAAAAAATGCACCCACCTGAACCCAAAAAAAACACTGATCAGTGATAAATCACTGACAGCGGTGGGACAGGCTGCACACAGGTACGGTCCGTCCACACAGTACACGCCTGCTACTGGTGGCACGGACCGCCTATGGGTGCAAAAAAAAAACGCGTTAGCGGGAAAAAGTGCCTTTACCACAAAAAAACGCTCATCAGTGATAAATCACTGACAGCGGTGAGGCACGCCGCACACACAGGTACGGTCCGGCCACACAGTACACGCCTGCTACTGGTGGCACAGACCGCCTATGGGTGCAAAAACACGCTAGAAAACGCGAAAAAAAGCGCCGGCACCACACAAAAAAAACGCTGATCAGTACTACGGGACTGATCAGCGGTGGGTGGGCTTTAACAAACGGTGGCGGACCGCTCTTTTATAGCTAAGAGGGTCCACACACACTCTTAGGGGAAAAAAAAAAAAGATCTGCGCCAAAAAAAAGGCTGGCGGCAGACCGCAGCGACCCAGCAGGGCCGGGGTCACGCAGCTAAAGGTGCTACGGACCCACGGACACCCACTGAGGTACGCCGAAAAAAAAGGCTTATTTTTTTTTAACCCTAACCTGTCCCTACCTAATCTAAAGCTAACCCTGTGTGATTTCTGTGTCAAGGGGCCACAGAAAGGGGGCAAGGGGCACTTTTTTCAACTGAGGGGATGGTGGGCAGCACGGGACTCCGTTCTGCACACCAGATCTGAGTGGAATGGCGGGCAGAATGGAGCAACGTGCTCCTAGCCCCCACCATCCCCTCCCATTACATTGTGATTGGTGTGGTCACTTTGGCCACCCAATCACAACTGTACTGAGGGGGGTGGCCACAATTCCAGCCCCCAGTACAGCATGGATGGTGATTGGTGGTGTATACTACACCACCAGTCACCATCTACATCTGGGTCACACGTGACTCTGATGACCCGGAACCGCTGCAGAACGCCGGTAAGTAGTTACCGGCGTCCTGCAGTGATCGCCGGTATAGGAGGTCCTCCGGACCTCCTCCGGCACACTGCCGGGATGTCTGCTGATAGAAATTAGCAGACATCCGGCTCCGATCCCCGCCCGGCGAGCGGCGGGGAACGGAATCGCAGCGCTCGTCTGAATTGACGAGCGATGCGCTGCGATCGCCGACATGGGGGGACATAATGACCCCCCTGGGCGATATGCCGGGATGCCTGCTGAACGATTTCAGCAGGCATCCGGCCCCGGCTCCCCTCCGGCTAGCGGCGGAGGCCGGGAATGCTCAGGGCGTATCCAGGACTTGGAAACGGGGGCGTATGGATACGCCCTGTGTCCTTAAGGGGTTAAGTGCACCACTACTTATTTCTATTGTTATCTACAACTTTAACATACTTCTTATTTCCCCTTGAATAGGACTCCAATTTCCCATTATACTTTTATTTGGCTGTTTAAATCCTAAGATTCTAGAGGTTTTGTTTCTGCTGTATACATCCACATGACTAGCAATAAAATATCCGACACACCAGCTGTATCTATATCTATATCTATATATATATATATATATATATATATATATATATATATATATATACTCAATGTGTGTATGTTCCAGCATTGCATCCAAACGGCTAAAGATATTAACATGAAACTTGGCAAACATGTTACTTATATGTCAACAACAAACATAGGATAGGTAATTTAACCCTTACTCACCCCTATTTGCCAGGGTTTTTGTTTAACCAGTTAAGAACCTAGGACGTAAATGTACGCCTGTGGAAATTTCGGTCCCCACCACGCAGGGGGCGGGGACCAGACAGGGGTGACTGCTGCTATCGATCAGCAGGCACCCTGCGCGAATGCCCAGCGAGGGGGGGGGGTCATCAGACACCCCCCCCAATGTCGGTAATCGCTGCAAATCGCCGGTGTGAATTGCGGCTATTACGGGTCATACGGGTCTATGGTGACCTGGAAAATAAAGGGGATCGGGGTTGTCCAAGACACCCACGATCCC
This sequence comes from Hyla sarda, assembly GCF_029499605.1. Classification (NCBI taxonomy): domain Eukaryota; kingdom Metazoa; phylum Chordata; class Amphibia; order Anura; family Hylidae; genus Hyla; species Hyla sarda. Next base: position 184,386,475 of record NC_079193.1, read on the forward strand.
CCTGAAGGGATAGGAGTGAGGTGGCAGGGGTGCCACCCCTCCTATCCCTGCTATTGGTCATCTAGAAGCGATGACCAATAGCAGAATGGGGGCAGGGGGATTAACTTTCGTTTTCTGGTTCTGCCCACCCTTATTAGGCGGGACAGAATGGGGAAACCGACAGAGAACCGGCGCCGAAGTCCACTGACCCATCGGCAGAGGCTGCGGGTGGCGATTGGCTGCGATGAACGGCGGGCGGCGATGTCATGCGGCTGGCTCCCTGGATACTACGGTGAGTTGCCTAGCAACATCTGGAGGGCTACAGTTTGAGACCACTATACAGTGGTCTCTAAACTGTAGCCCTCCAGATGCTGCAAAACTACAACTCCAAGCATGCCTAGACAGCGGTTTGGGCATGCTGGATTTGTAGTTTTGCAACATCTGGAGGGCCACAGTTTGGAGATCACTGTGCAGTGGTCTCTAAACTGTAGCCCTCCAGATACTGCAAATTCCAGAATGCCCAAACAGCTGTGAGTTGTAGTTGCGTACCTCCAGCTGTTGCATAACTAAATCTCCCAGCATGCCCTTCGGCGATCAGTACATGCTGATGTTGTAGTTTTGCATCAGCTGGAGGCACACTGGTTGGAAAATACTGAGTTAGATAACAGAACCTAACTGAAGGTTTTCCAACCAGTGTGCCTCCAGCTGTTGCAAAAGTACAACTCCCAGCATGCACGGTCTGTCAGTACAATCTGGGAGTTGTAGTTTTGAAACAGCTGGAGGTTCCCCCCCCCCCATGTGAATGTACAGGGTCATTCACGCGTGCGGGGGTTTACAGGAAGTTTTCGCCGCAGCGCAAACTCCTAGCGGTAAACTCACTGTAAACCTCTGCCAGTGCGATTGTACCCTAGAAACACTACACTAAACTGACACATAATAAAGGGTAAAACGCAACATATACACCACCTTACACGGGCCCCCCCCCAATAAAAATGGAAAACGTATTGTTCGGCTGTGTTACCAAAACGGAGCCTCCAGCTTTTGCAAAACAACAACTCCCAGCATTTCCGGACAGCCACTGACTGTCCAGGCATGCTGGGAGTTTAGCAACAGCTGGAGGCACCCTGTTTGGGAATCACTGGCGTAGAATACCCCTATATCCACCCCTATGCAATCCCTAATTTAGTCCTCTCACTTTGGAGCCCTGTCGTATTTCAAGGAAACAGTTTAGGGCCACATATGTGGTATTTACGTACTCGGGAGAAATTGCACTACACATTTTGGGGGGCTTTTTCTCCTTTTACCCTTCATGAAAAGGTAAAGTTGTGGGCAACAACAGCCTGTTGATATAAAAAAATAAAAACATTTTACACGAACATGGTGTTGCCCCATACTTTTCATTTTCACAAGCAGTAAAAGGAAAAAAAGGCCCCCCAAAATTTTGTAACGCATTTTCTCCTGAGTAGGAAATACCCCATATGTGGGCGTAAAATGCTCTGCGGACGCACAACAAGGCTCAGGAATGAGAGTGCACTATGTACATTTGAGGCCTAAATTGGTGATTTGCACAGGGGTGGCTGATTTTACAGCGGTTCTGACATAAACGCAAAAAAAAGAAATACCCACATGTGACCCCATTTTGGAAACTACACCCCTCACGGAACGTAACAAGGGGTATAGAGACAAGGGTATAGTGAGCCTTAACACCCCACAGGTGTTCAATGAAAATTCTTCAAAGTTGGATGGAAAGATGAAAAAAAAAAAAAAAAAAAATGTTTTCACTAAAATGCTGGCCCATGACTTCCATTTCAAACTACCGTATTTATCGGCGTATAACACGCACTTTTTAGGCTAAAATTTTTAGCCTAAAGTCTGTGTGCGTGTTATACGCCGATACCCCCCCCCCCAGGAAAGGCAGGGGGAGAGAGGCCGTCGCTGCCCGCTTCTCTCCCCCTGCCTTTCCTGGGGTCTAGAGCGCTGCTGTCGGCCCTTTTCACCCCCTGGTTATCGGTGCCGCTGCCCGTTCTGTCCCCCTGACTATCTGTGCCACCGCCGATAGCCAGGGAGAGAGAAGGGGCAGCGGCACCCATTGCCGGCGCCGCTGCCCCGTTGCCTCCCCCCATCCCCGGTGGCATAATTACCTGAGTCGGGTCCGCGCTGCTCCGCTGCTCCAGGCCTCCGTCGTTGCTATGCGCTGAACGGCGCGGCGCATGACGTCAGAGCGCAGCGCCGTGCATAGCAACGACGCTGGGGACGCACGACGGAGGCCTGGAGCAGCGCGGACCCGACTCAGGTAATTATGCCACCGGGGATGGGGGGAGGCAACAGGGCAGCGGCGCCGGCAATGGGTGCCGCTGCCCCTTCTCTCCCCCTGGCTGCCGCTGCCCCTTCTCTCCCCCGGCGCCGATAACCAGGGGGTGAAAAGGGCCGACAGCAGCGCTATAGACCCCAGGAAAGGCAGGGGGAGAGAAGCGGGCAGCGACGGCCTCTCTCCCCCTGCCTTTCCTGGGGGTATATCGGGGTATACACGCGCACACACGCACCCTCATTTTATCATGGATATTTGGGTAAAAAACTTTTTTTAACCAAATATCCTTGGTAAAATGAGGGTGCGTGTTATAGGCCGGTGCGTGGTATACCCCGATAAATACGGTAATTTTCTTTCTTTGCATGGCCCCTGACTTCCATTGCAAACTAATTTTTTTTTCCAAAAGCTCAATGGCGCTCCTCCTCTTCTTAGCATTGTAGTGCGCCAGCAGAGCACTTGACGTCCACACATGGGGTATTTCCATACTCCGAAGAAATGGGGTTACAAATTTTGGGGGTAATTTTCTCCTATTACCTATTTTTTTTTTTCATTTACACATCCAAATTTAACAAAGTCGTCAAACACTTGTGAGGTGTTAAGGCTCACTGTACCCCTTGTTACGTTCCTTGAGGGGTGTAGTTTCCAAAATAGTATGCCATGAGTTTTTTTTTCCCCGTTTTTTCTTTTTTCTGTTCTGGAAGCATAGGGGCTTCCTAAATGCAACATGTCCCCCAAAAACCATTTTCAGCAAAAGCTAAATATGACTCCTTCACTTCTGAGTCCTGTAGTGCGCCAGCAGAGCACTTGACGTCCACACATGGGGTATTTCCATACTCCGAAGAGATGGGGTTACAAATTTTGGTGGGCATTTTCTCCTATTACCCCTTGTAAAAATTTTAAGGAAAACTAGCATTTTAGTGAAAAATAAATAAATAAATCATTTACACATCCAACTTTAACGAAAAGTCGGCAAACACCTGTGGGGTGTTAAGGCTCACTGGACCCCTTGTTACGTTCCTTGAGGGTGTAGTTTCCAAAATAGCATGCCATGTGTTTTTTTTTTTTTTTTTTTTTTTGCTGTTCTGGCACCCCCCACCAAAAAAAAAAAATTCTGAAAAACTCGCTCTCCAAAATCCCACTGTCGCGCCTTCCCTTCCGAGCCCTCTAGTGCCCCCTCCGAACTCTTGACATACACATATCAGGTATTTCCTTACTTGGGAGAAATTGGGTTACACATTGTAGGAAGATTTCTCTCCTTTTGCCCCTTGTAAAAACTAAAAAATTGGGTCTACCAGAACATGCCAGTGTAAAAAATGAAGATTTTAAATTTTCTCCTTCAATTTGCTGCTATTAATGTGAAACACCTAAAGGGTTAACAAACCTTTTGAATACTTTGAGGGGTGCAGTTTTTATAATTGGGTCATTTATGGGGTATTTCGAATATGAAGACCCTTCAAATCCACTTCAAAACTGAACTGGTCCCTGAAAAATTTCGATTTTGAACATTTTGTGAAAAACTGGAAAATTGCTGCTGAACTTTGAAGTCCTCTGATGTCTTCCAAAAGTAAAAACATGTCAACTTTATGATGCAAACATAAAGTAGACATATTGTATATGTGAATCAATATATACTTTATTTGGAATATTCATTTGCCTTTATAAGCAGAGTGCTTCAAAGTAAAAAAATATTTTTTTCATCAAATATTGGAAGAAATGATGCAAGTATCGACAAATTCTACCCCTAACATAAAGTAGAATATGTCAAAAAAAAACTATCTAGGAATCGGAATGGAAGGTAAAAGCATCCCAGAGTTATTAATGCTTAAAATGACAGTGGTCAAATGTGCAAAAAATGGCCGGGTCCTACACTGAAAATTGGCTGGCTCCTTAAGGGGTTAAAGTCCCTTACAAGTCTATGGGAAATATGTTACTGCATAACTTCCAAACGGCTGGAGATATTTCGATACTTGGTCACATGTTACTTATATGTCCACTTAAAATATAGGATAGTTAATTTAACCCTTAACTACCCCATTTGTGAGGGTCAGGGTTTTTGTTTAACCCCTTAAGGACCCGGCCATTTTACACCTTAGGACCGGAGCGTTTTTTTGAACATCTGACCACTGTCACTTTAAACATTAATAACTCTGGGATGCTTTTAGTTATCATTCTGAGAATGTTTTTTCGTGACATTCTACTTTATTTTGGTGGTAAATTTTCGGCGTTACTTGCATCCTTTTTTGGTGAAAAATCCCCAAATTTCATGAAAATTTTGAAAATTTTGCATTTTTCTAACTTTGAAGCTCTCTGCTTGTAAGGAAAATGGATATTTCCAATAAATGTTATTTTTATTCACCAATACAATATGTCCACTTTATGTTGGCATCATAAAATGGACATATTTGTGCTTTTTGAAAAATTTTGATGGCTTCAAAGTAAAGCAGCAATTTTCAAAAATGTCATGACAATTGCTAAATCTGAAGGGACAGATGTTACAGAACTACAACTCCCAGCATGCTAGGCAGTCTAGGCATGCTGAAAGTTGTAGTTTGGCAACATCTGGAGGGCTGCCGTTTGGGAACCACTGTAACAGTGGTCTCCAAACTGTGACCCTCCAGATGTTGCAAAACTACAACTCCCAGCATGCCCAGAAAGCCTTTGGCTGTCTGGGCATGCTGGGAGTTGCAGTTTGGCCTTCCTAGTGGTTGCCAAAGTAAAGATCACTTTACTTTCACTTTCAATTCCCCCCTCCCTCACAGTAGTTTCCCTACCTGACCCAGGATCCAGCAGTCTGCAGCAACAATCGGGGTCTCCAGGCATCTTCTCCTGCAGGTGCCGACCTCCATCTTCTTCTCACGATCCCCTCGACATCAGGGGTGGCGAGAATGGGGGGTTGCCATGGCAACCCACTGTCCTGCTCTGCCGTTGGTCAGAATCAATTCTGACCAATGGCAGGGGATAGGAGGAAATCGCAGCATTGCGACTTCATTCCTACCCTTCAGGATGATCTGGGCTGTCACTGACGGGTCAGATAATCACAATTTTCCAGGTGATCAGGTCACCAGAGACCCGATCAGCCCGGAATAGGAGAAAATCGCATGTCTGAATTGACATGCGATTTTCTGCAATCGCCGACATGGGGGGGGGGGGGGGGGGTCCCGGGACCCCCCTCGGCATTTGCATGGCATGCCTGCTGAAGGATTTCAGCAAGAATGCCGTTCCGATCTCTGCCCGGCGCGCGGCCTAGACCGGAGAAACACCAGGACGTTACGGAACGTCCTTGGTCCTTAAAGCCCAGGGTGCGGGGACGTTCCAGAACGTCCTTGGTCCTTAAGAGGTCCCATGCAAATCTATGGAATATGTATGTTCCAGCTTAACTTCTGTACGGCTGGAGATATTTCAATAATACCTTGTACACATATTAATTATGTCAGATAAATATATTGATATTAACTCTTACCTACAACCTTATATAAAAGCTGGGTTTTTGTTTCAAGCCCCACGCAGGTATATGGGACTTCCAGTACCTTACTCCACAAGGTCCGCTCTGCAACTCCTGGTGAATGTGTCAGTCCGGCTTGCAAGCCACACCCCATCTCACAAAGACATTGCCACTGTTTAAGTCCCGCCCCTTTTTATTCTCAATCCTTTATGTGCATCAGTCTGGCTTGCAAATCACACTCAGTCCCACAAAGCCACATCCCCTTCTATTTTCAGCTTACAATATCTTCATCACAAATCAGTGCCACCTGAGGACAGGGGGACGAGATATGAGGATGGGATATGCCAACAATATATCGGGATGGGATATGAAGTCAAAAGCTTCCTCCTTTGTTGATTTTCCTCCCCAACAAGGATTAGGAAGGAAAAACCGAGCAATGCCGGGTACTCAGCTAGTTGATTGATAAATAAAAGCAGCAAATACCATCACTAAGGATAGAATGACACAAAAGTGTCCCCTTAAATTAACAACAACATATTGACTCACTCAGTTGTACGTAATTAATCAGGGGTCCACCCCAGTGACTCATAGTTCAGACAAAATGGCGGTGATTGCAGTTTCCCTTTTTAAATGAGCCGACCGGAGTCGGACAGTGACGGGAATATTTTTTATCATAAAAAGTTTTAAAAAAAATTAAATATATGTTCAATAATTATCTGTTTTAATCTGACAATATAAATTTTTTTTAACAGGAAGCTAATTTTCCAAAAGTTTTCGGAGTTTTGCAAATTAGAGGATTACACAACATCTCTGAAACAGAGCTGAAGAAAATTGCTTTGGCAGAAAAAAATCGACAAGAGTATATGCAAACGTTTCAACATGATGTAAGTCCAAAAGTTAGTTTAGAATGTGGTGTCCTGCAAATGAAGATGGTTTCACCTTTTTTCTTTTGAAGTAATTTGAGTACCTTCTGAAGCTATAGTGTTAATGTTTAATTCTTTTGTGAATTCATTGATCCTTCCCTGAATCCTACAATCCTCCCCAATTCCCAAGTTTTACATTGAATTTTTACATTTACATTGAGGACCTGTGGTCACTTTGGCATTTTGGTAAAAAAAATTCTGTGATACTCCTTTTTTGAGGGTGGCTGATCACATACCAGTTTTGTTGTACTTATTAAACATCTATTAACCCCTTAAGGGCCAAGCCCGTTTTCACGTTAAGGACCAGGCAAATTTTATTTTAGTATTTTCATTTTTTCCTCCTCTCCTTCTAAAATCCATAACTCTTTAATATTTCCATCTACATACCCATGTAAGGTCTTGTTTTTTGCGTGACCAATTGTACTTTGTAATGAAACCTCTAATTATACCATAAAATGTACGGCGAACCCAAAAAAATATTTTTTTAGGGAAGAAATTTAAATGAAAACCACAATTTTGCACATTTTCGAGGATTTCGTTTTCACACTGTCCAATTTATGGTAAAAATTACATGTGTTCTTTATTCTGTGGGTCAATACAATTAAAATGATACCCATGGCTAGATGCTGTCATATTTTTGTACCGCTTAAAATCTAAAACTTTTTGTACAAAATCAGTAATCTAAAATCGCCCTATTTTGACCACCTATAAATTTAAAATTTTTCCGTATATAGGGTGGTATGAGGGTTCATTTTTTACGCTGTCATCTGTTCTTTTTATTGATGGCACATTTGCATATATAAAACCTTTTTTATATATTTTTTTAAAATAAAATATGACAAAAAAGCAGCATTTTTGGACATTTTTAAATTTTTTACATTTACGCCGTTCACCATACGGGATCATTAACACATTTTGATAGTTTGGACATTTATGCACGCGGCGATACCAAATATGTTTATAAAAAAAAAAAAGATTTTACGCTTTTTGGGGGAAAAATGGGAAAAACTGCCAATTTTCATTTTTATTGGGGGAGGGGATTTAGCCTAAAAAAAAAAAATTTTTTAATACATTTTTCAACTTTTTTTTTTTTTACACTTTTTATGTCCCCATAGGGGACTATCTAAAGCATTCATTTGATTGCTAATACTGTTCAGCGCTATGCATAGGACATAGCACTGATCAGTATTATCAGCTATCTCTTGCTCTGGTCTGCTCGACAGGTGAGGGGACCTCCGTCCGCCATTACAGATGATCGGATCACCGCGGCAGCGCTGCGGGTGATCCAATCATCTATTTTACCATGCGCATTGCCGCAGATGCCGTGATCTGTACAGATCACGGCATCTGAGGGGTTAATGGCGGACATCCGCACGATCGCCTCACCCCAACAGTCTCCAGAAACGGGACAGCCGAACTGGTGGCTTATATGCCCACTCCATGTATCTCTATGGGAGAGTCAGGAATACAGCATTAATTTTTTTTTTTTTTTTTTTTTTTTTTTTTAAGTATTTATTACATTTTGGAGAAAATAAACAAACTGCACAATGAAGTGCCACTGTAGGTCCAGAAGACAACTCCATCGCAATGACATGGATATGATAAGAGTGGCAATCAAACACGTAGGGAGGGAGCATCTCCAGCACCGCCCAGAGAGGCCCCACACCAACAAACAAGCATACACTCACACTACCACACATCCCAGTGACTCCGACCCCAACCCAGCCGCCCCCACCACCACCACCCGGATGGAAGGTCAGCCGACACCTCCAGTAAAAGCCAAGGAGTCCACACCTTATCAAATTTCCTCGGGCACCTACGACTTTTATACAAAGCTTGGTATAACGGGACATACTTATTTATCATATTCACCCAGCGAGACAAAGGGGGAGGGGACACATCCTTCCACGTCATCACAACCACCTTATAGGCACAAAATAACAAGAAACGGATCAGTAGACGCCTATGCGCACCAGATACCACCTCATTGAGGACTCCCAACAGGCATACCACCGGGGTCAGCAGGAAAGGGAAATCTGGATTGTCTGCCAAAAACCCAATCACCTCCCTCCAAAAAGAGGCTATAACAGGACACTCCTGCATGTAGGAAGGTACCTACCTCCGCAGAACAGCGAAAACCTAGATCTGACCCCTATACGCTTCAGCTTAGCAGGCGTATAATATAACCTCAAAACATACCGTGATTGAATCAGCATGTCCCTACTACTCACGATCATCGAGTAATATGCGCCCTCAATTTCCTTCCACTGGCACTTAGACAGATCAGGGATATCAGCCACCCATTTATGGTAAGCATTCGAAAATGGACTAGGCCTCAATGTCTGGAGAAGAGGATAAGACTGGCTAAGAGGTTTAATGAGATCCGCAGTGCCCAGGAGAATCTCCACATCAGAAAACACAGGGGTAAACATCAGGGAGCCAAACTGTGCCTGGACCACATGCGGAAGCTGAAGATGCCTATAAAAGGCACTGCCAGGGATATCATATCTGTCCTTTCCGCAAAGGAGAGGAAAACCTGATCCTCCCGGAAGAAATGAAGCATAAATCTGACTCAATGAGAATCCCCCAAAGCCGGCCTCCTGTAACCCATGTAGGTGTGGTAAATTTACATTCCCCCACAGAGGTGCCCTAGGAGACAAACTTGTGGAAACCTGCTTGATACCACGGACCACACCTTAGCTATAGTTTGGAAGGGAAGGGGAGAAGAGGAGCGAGAATGATACCTGTAAAGTGAGTTAGTGAGAGCCTCATACAAACCCATAAGTGCTCCAGCCAAGGCAGTCGCAGATCCAGGTCAATCCACCACGCTGCATAGACCAACTGAGAGGCAAGAAAATGGTTATAGACATTGGGGGCAGCTAGTCCACCATGCCTTTTAGCAGCTTGAAGGAGAGCCCGCCTGAGTCTGGGAGACTTCCCCCGCCAATAGAAGGATCCCAGAGCACCACACAATGTATTCAAATATTTCCTAGGGGGGACCACAGGAGCCAGATGGAAGAGATATAGGAATTTAGGCAGCTAAATAAATAAATGTAAAAATATTTAATCATTCCAGCTAGAGAGGGTGGGAGGACCAGGCATGCAACCTATCTACTTTGGAAACCAAAAGAAAGTCTAAATTTAGGGACATATAATCTGCCAGAGATGCCGTAACCTCTATCCCAAGATATGTAAATCGGGAAACCGCTTGCACCCCCTCTGGGAGAGAAGAGGGCAGGGAAATGTCAGGTGAGAGGATTTACCCCAATTAACCCGAAATAGAGCTAAACCTACCTAACAGGTCAAACAGAGAAACTAGTGAACCCCCTGCATCCGCCAAATATACTAGTGTGTCATCCGCATAGAGGGAAACCTCCACAATGGATCCCCTGGGGATGCACAGATAGTGGGATCTCTGCATATAGCTGCTGCTAGGGGCTCAATTGCCAGCGCAAAAAAGGAAAGGGGATAGGCGGCACCCTTGTCTAGTCCCCTGGCCCAAGAAAAAGGGGGCAGAAACATCTGTTATTATGAATACGGGCCCTGGGGCAATCATACAACAAGTGGACCCAGGCACAAAACCTAGGGCCAAACCCTTCCAAGACCTCCCAGAGATATACCGAATCAAAAGCTTTATAGACATAAAGACTAACCACTACCCCTGAAGGAAAGCCTGCCCCCACTGCCTTGATATTTAGCTGTAGACATTTAACGTTAACATCAGTAGCCCTACCCAGCTTGAACCCAGCTTGGTCAGGATGAACGATAGAGCCAATTACCCCATACAGGCGAGTAGCCAGTATTTTAGCAAAGATCTTAATATCTACATTCAATAGAGAGAGAGGCCTGTAAGAATCGGGTAGCAACGGATCCTTTCCAGGCTTAGGGAGTACCACTATCAGTGCTTCCCTCATAGAATCCGGAATAGAGTCAGCGTCAGCCACCGAGTGAAATAATTGAAGGAGTAAATCGGCTAAACGCTCTTCATTCATCCCATACCAATCTCCTACTAACCCATCTAACCCTGGGGTCCTTAATAGCCTGCACCTCCTCCTCCAGGGTAAAAGGGGTATCTAACTCTGCTTGGGCACAGCTAAGCTGTGGGAGGGACAGGTCCTGCAGAAAAAAAAATGTATTTCCCCCTGACAGGGTTTAGAAGGGGCTGAATAAAGGGAAGAGTAGAAGTCTCTAAAGACAGAATTAATCAGTTGATGGTCTGACAATATGGAGCCCCCCCCCTTAATACAGGTAATAGAAGCGGCAGGACGGCCAGCCTTTGCAAGATACCCCAAAAGCTTCCCATTCTTATGACTAAATGCAAAAATCGCTGCTTCCCTATCTGCTAACCTCAATTGAACCCTATCCCTCTGAGCAACCAGCAGAGCCCTCTGCGCCTTAGCACACGCTCGTATACCATCCGGAGTAGGATCTCTAATATAAGTTGCCTCCAAAACACCAACGTTTTGCAGCAACTCATGCTCCCTGGCCTGAGCTTCCGCTGGCCTGCTACCACCGCTATAAAAGCACCCCTAATCGTAGCCTTGTAAGCATCCCACTGAACTAGAGGATCAGGATACGAAGCATTATGTTCCCAGTACTCAGTATGAACAGCCCACAAGGCCTCCACTACCACTTCCGCCTGCAGCCAACCAGGGTGCATGCGCCAAATAAGAGAAGGGGGACTAGGACCTATAGTAAGAACTACCAATATAGCAGAGTGGTCTGAGATCCCCCTAGAGGTGTAGGAAACATCTCTTACTGCTTGGAGGAGATCCTCGGACGCCAGATCTATGCGGGAGAAGGATCTGTGGGCAGCAGAGTAGGAGAAAGCAGATTCCGTAGGATATTTCCAACTCCAGAGGTCAGTCAGGTCCAACTTCTTGCGCCAGGTATTGAAATGAGAGGAGCCAGGGTCAACAGCAGTTATGCGATTGAGCTGAGGATCAGGAACAACATTGAAGTCTCCTATAAACAAAACAGGATCAGGGGAAAAAGACAAGAGTTTATTAGGCAGGGACTTGGTAACTAAGACCGAGACACCCCTGGCATAACTAGAATAGGAAACATGATAACCCTGTGCTATTCATGCCCCTTTCAGGGTAAGTACCTTCTGGCCCGTGACATGAGTTTCCTGCAGGCAAATAATGTGGGGGGACTGTTGTTTCACAAAGTCCAAACATAAGGCCCTCTTGAACTTGGAATTAAGCCCTCGGACATTCCAGCTAAGAACTTTCAAGGTACCCATCACTAGCAACAACCAAATAAAGGAACAGTAGGAAGCAAAAAAAAAGCCAGGAGGAGGAATGGCAGAGCACCAGGACCACACGCACCACTCACATACCACAAAAAGACAGACTGGGCACAAACACTTAACAGAAAAACAAAGACAGCCAGGCATAAACAAAATAATCTCATTAATTCCCTGTCTAACACTAAACAGGACATAGCTACTACTATCCCCTAACACAGTGCAGACCTATACCCAAAAACTACTATTGTGGGGCATCCACAAAACACTATTGAAACAGAACACTCCCGCTACCCCACCCAGAGTAAATCGGCTGGTAGCTAAGAATTACACAGGCACACCTCAGAGACATCCGGAACCTAAGGGGGTCCCTAGTCACCTAGCTTCCTTCCTCTATCTAAACCCAAGAACAGGATGGAAGGAGCACTGAACAGGACAGTCCATGGCAGTTCAGTCCGGAGGTCTGACAGGAGGGGCTTTCTGAGGTCTGACCCAAGGTGCTGCATCCACCCAGTGAAGTGCGTCAATCGGAGAAATTAAGAATTTAGTTGTAGTCCCATCTACCACTCGCAGTCGAGCAGGATAGAGCATGGAATAGCGGTAACCTTTGGCACGTAGCTTCGACCGGACCTCAGTAAACTGCACCCTCTGCTTGCGGAATTCCGCAGAGAAGTCTGGATAGGACACTCTACTCCCCTCACAAATGACCTCTCCCTTAATTCGGACTACTCGCAGAATAGCATCTCTATCCTTGAAATGGAGAAGCTTGGCTAGAAAAGGAAGCGGGGGGACCCCCGGGAGGAGGAAGCCTGGCCGGGGCTCTGTGCGCTCATTCATCTGAGTTGGAGAGAAGTATGCAGAGTGAGTGTCTACTGGAAGGAGTTCTTTGAGCCACATTTCAAGGAAGAGCACTGAATCCTTCCCCACCACTTTCTAGGGCAGGCCCACCAGGCAGATATTGTTGCGCATCAGGCGATTCTCCATATCATTCAACCGACCCAGAACTCCCGTCACCTGGCGCTGCAATGAGTCCACCCTGTCCGGCAACGGATGAAGAGTGTCCTCCACTGCAGATACTCTACGCTTCACCTCCACAGTGCGCTCACGTATCTTCTGGGTCTCATGGTGCAAAATAACGAATTCTTGCCGCAGTTCATAAACTTTCATCACCATGGTGGATTGACAGGAAGTAAAGGCAGTCAATAATTCAGAAAACCGCTGATCTAAAGCAGCTGCATCATAAACAGGTCTGTCAGAGGAAGTCTACTGTGGAGAAGTCGGGGAACCGTCCAGCTGGGATACCTAAGAAATGGGAGAGGCATGCCCAAGTCCATTCGGAGGTCTATAGAATTGGCTCAGCGCTTTTGCTGCATGCACAGATACTTTAGTAGAAAGCGAGGACTGAGACCCAGAATCCCGATGAGAAGGGCCACAGGATTGAGAGGAGAGAGCAGATCCATCATCAGAGGAGGCATCCTCATCAGAGGTCGGCCTGGAAGAATCAGCGGTCCTTGTAGATTTCCTATGACCATGTTTACCACGGGAGCCACCCATGGCTAGCAGGTAGAAAGTTACTAGTATGAATGTCCCAGAAGCACCACACTCCCTTGATGAAAGGAATAGGAAAGGCACCACCAGTCCCAGCAATCTCCCAGGTCCTTCTCAGGGTACTCACAGTCCACAAGGCCAATAGGAGAACAGGGGGATGACTAAAGCATGCACCGGACAGTCCAAGGATTGCACGCCTCAATGCAGGCCAGGCAGCAACACTGAGCCAGACATCAGGGCCAAAAAGAGTTAATAAAGTTCAGCCACGGCAAGCAGGATACCCCAGCACTTCGCCCCATCAGGGGACACTGTCACACAGCAGGAGGCCGCACTGGAGAAGACACTCTGCACCTTCACAGCAGCAGCCGCGGGAGTAACCCCGGCAACCAGCTAGGCCCCGGCCACGAAGGCCAAAGATGGCGTCTGGCTCTAAGGAAGGCCAGAGACCCGACTTCCAATGCCTCCAGCAGGAGGGACTGCCCCACCACTCTCACGGCCACAGCCCGGTAACCGGAGGACCACAGCACCGGACCAGACCACTCCATAGCCGCTCCACTCCATGCTGCCAGGGACCGGATCCACCAATCGCGGCAGCCTCCCCCCGCCACGACCACAGCTCTCAACGGGACCGGACCACAATCTCCCCGCAGACTCCTCCAGCTCCCAGCTTGCACCAGAGACAGACCGGCACGTCGAGGTAAGCAGCAATCAAGGCTAATTCACCCGGGTAGCGGGAGCTCCTATGGGTTGCGACTGCTCACTCCGGCATTCAGGCCACGCCCACCCCAGGAATACAGCATTCAGGCAACTGCGGCTCTCCTATAGAGATACATGGAGGGGCATGTCGGCCACCACTTCGTGCGGGGGTCAACACGCCTGGTTCTTGGGTACTGCCGGGGTGCTGTGCAAGAGATCGCGGAGGTCCAAGTGGTCGGACCCCCCCGCCATCAGACACTTATCCCTTATCTTTTGGATAGGGGATAAGGTGGCCCATCCATTTGACTGATTCACTGAATCAGTCAGAGGGGACTACAAAGGCCTACAACTAAGAAATGTGATCAGCTCCTGCCTCCCACCTCCCCCCACCTCATTTTTGTAAATATTTTATATCTTTTCAGGTCACAACACTGAAGAAATGATACTCTGCTACCATGTAAAGTAGTGAGCGCACAGCCTATATAACAGTGTTTTATATTGTGTCCCCTTAAAATAACTCAACAAACAGCCATTCATGTCTAAACCCTAACAACAAAGTAAGTACACCATGAGTACAATGAGTGGAAATGTTCAGACTGGGCCAAATTAGCCCTTTTCACTCCTGGTGTCATGTGACTTGTTAGTGTTACATGGTCTCCAGTGTGAATGGAGAGCAGGTGTCTTAAATTTAGTACTCAAACTCTAATACTGGTCGCCGGAAGTTTAACATGGTAACTTTTGGTAAAGAACCCTCTGTGGGTCTACAAAAACCCTGAAACTGAGCTGCAGCATAGTGGGCAAGACCATACAGCAGTTTCACATGACAAGTTCCACTCAGAACAGGCCTCGCCGTGGTTCACCAAAGAAGTTGAGTCGCTTGCTCAGCGTCATATTCAAAGGTTGTCTCTGGGAAATTGACAAGTGCTTCCAGCATTACTTCAAAGGTTGAAGGGATGAGGTTCAGCCTGTCAGTGCTCAGACCATACACCGCACACTGCATCAAATTGGTCTGCATGGCTGTCATCCTACAAGAAGGCCTCTAAGGATGATTCACAAGAAAGTCCTAAAGCTGCTTGCTAAAGACGAGCAGACTAGGACATAGGTTACTGAAGCTATGGCCTGTGTCTGATTAGACCAAGATAAACTTCTTTTGGTTCAGATACTGTCAAGCATGTTAGGAGTACACCGACAGCCAAGCATAGTGATGGGAGTGTCATTGTCTGGGACTGCATGAGTGCTACTGGCAACTTGTACTGTGACAAACTGAAGCAGAGCATGGCCCACTCCCTTCGGACACTGGGCCACAGGGCAGTATTTCAACATAATGACGTCAAACACATCTCCAAGATGACCACTGCCTTGCTAAAGAAGGTGAGGGTAAATGTGACGGACTGGCTAAGCATGTCTCCAGACCCATACACTAATGAGCATCTGTGGGGCATCCTCAAACCTATGGTGGGGGAATGCAAGGTCTCCAAAATTCATCAGCTCTGTGATGTCTTGGAGGAGTGAAAGACTACTTGAGTGGCAACCTAGGAAGCTCCGGTGTACTCCAGGGCTAAGAGGATCAAGGCAGTACTGTAAAATAGTGGCGAAACAAAATTTTGACACTTTGTGCCCAATTCAGACAATTCCACTTTTGAGATGTACTCCCTTTTATTGCCAAGGTTTAGACATTAATGGCTGTGTTGAATTATTTTGAGGGAACACAGCATTAAACACTGTTAAAGGGTATGGTCACATAGTGGAATCTCCGCTCACTGAATTCAGCGAGTGGAGATTCCGTCTGTCAGCGGTACTGAAAATACTTTGGCGGTAGGACCGCGCGGCACTGTACTGTCACCATTGACGGCTATGCAGTGCTCGCGGGCTTCCGCACAAAGAATGAACATGTTCTTTCTTTGGGCAGAACAATCTCAGCGGCGGAATTTTTGATAATGGCATCTCAGGCGTTAATGGCTGACATAAGCACGATCGCTCATGCCCGCCATTACCGGTGGGTCCCTGGCTGCTGATAGCAGCCGGGGCCTACCATGCATGACATGAGCACTCCCAAGCCCCCCCCCCTGGTGCTCGCAGCAATGTACAGGACATAAATGTACGTCCTGGTGCATAAAGTACCACCGCACCAGGACGTACATTTACGTCCTGCATAGTTAAGGGGTTAAAGGCAAAAAATAATCTGGCTGCTCAGAGGCCATCGAATGTTGAAGGCAGCATCAACATACAATGCTTTTGTATGTCGGGGCCATCGCATAAACGGCTATCCGGCACCACTGACTGCTTCAGCTGCCGCCGGATAGCCGTTTACGGTGCCCCGCGTGCTCCGGTGATGGTCTCCTACCTGTCCTTGGGGCTCGGGAGTGTCCTCTTCGGAATCCCCTCCATCGCTGGCGCTCTCCATCGTAGTCATCACGTCGCCGCGCACGCCATCCAGTCAGGCAATAGGAGCAGCGTGCGTAGTGACGTGATGACTGCAACGTGAGAGCGACTATCCCGGGCAGCAGAGATGTTCCGGAGCAGCGGGGACATCACGGGGACGCGGCGACAGCAATGGAGCGCAACATCCAGGGCAACGGTGACTGTCCGGAGCGGCGGGAACAGGTGAGTACAACTTCCTATTCTTTACATTGCACGGATCCCTCAACATACGATGGTTTCAACAAACTATGGTTCATTTGGAACGGATTACCATCGTATGTTTAGGGACTACTGTATTATGTACTGCAATTTCTAAAATACTCACTGACTTTATTTGTACTTTTTACTGTTAAAAAACATTTTTTTTCCCCAAATTCAAAAATAAATGACACTAAGCAACAACTGGAGCAAGCTCAATTACTGTAAATCAAATAAGAAAAATGAACAATGACCAGAAATGAAATTATAATCTTTTAAGGGGTACTCTGATGGAAACCCTTTTTTTTTTTTTTTTTTTTTGTTTTAAATCAACTGGTGCCAGAAAGTTAAACAGATTAGTAAATTTATATGTAGCAGAAAGATGGGAAAACGGAGCAACTCACCACACCGACCCAGATATTCTTTGCAAGTGGATTCTTTATTCCATGTCTTCAAACATATATGGGGTATGGAACATCTTAGCTATGAGGAGCGATTAAAGGAGTTACAATTGTTTAGTCTTGAGAAGAGACGTTTAAGGGGGGATATGATAAACGTATATAAGTATATTAATGGCCCATACAAAAAATATGGAGAAAAACTGTTCCAGGTTAAACCCCCCCAAAGGACGAGGGGGCACTCCCTCCGTCTGGAGAAGAAAAAGTTTAGTCTCAAGGGGCGACACGCCTTCTTTACCATGAGAACTGTGAACTTATGGAACAGTCTACCTCAGGAACTGGTCACAGCAGGAAAAATTAACAGCTTTAAAACAGGATTAGATACATTCCTGGAACAAAATAACATTAATGCTTATGAAGAAATATAAAATCCCATCCCTTCCCCAATATCGCGCCACGCCACTACCCCTTAATTCCCTGGTTGAACTTGATGGACATGTGTCTTTTTTTGACCGTACTAACTATGTAACGATGAAACAAGCAGGGGAGAGTGAGCGTGGGACGTGGGGGTATCCTCTCGGTAACTGGGCCGTTTGCAAAGAATATCTGGGTTGGTGTGGTGAGTTGCTCCGTTTTCCTATCTCTCTGCTACATATTTATTGATTGGACTTGCCTTGACGTAGAGCACCACTGAAGTCCCTCCAGCAGTTGCAAGGGAAGATACAGGTAGAACATATATACAGCTTTATCCTAGTGCTTACAGAGGTGGTGCCGGGTCTCTCTTTATTTGAGATTAGTAAATTACTTCTATTAAAAAAAAAATTCTTAATCCTTCCAGTATTTATTGGCAGCTGTATGCTGCAGAGGAAGTTCTTTTCTTTTTGAATTTCCTTTTTGTCTGACCACAGTGCTCTATGATGATACCCCTGTCCATTTTAGGAACTGTTCATAGTAGTAGCTAATCCCTATAGAAAACCTATCCTGCTCTGGACAGTTCCTAAAATGGACAGAGGTGTCAGAGCACTGTGGTCAGACAGAAAGGAAATTAAAAAAGAAAAGAACTTCCGCAGCATACAACAGCTGATAAGTACTGGAAGGATTAAGATTTTTAAATATAAGCAATTTACAAATCTGTTTAACTTTCTGGCAAGAGTCGATGAAATTTTTTTTTTCAAGGGGAGTACCCCTTTAACCTCTAGGTGTGAATCCCCCCTTATATTACAGTCTTGGATTTAAATATATGTTGGGAGAAATCATTGTATTATACACACAACCACAGGAAAACGTTATTCTATTAAATGTGTTGTGCAGAAGTTTTGGCTTCCATCAGAGCTATTTTCAAGCCTTCCTTTTGAAAATATATATTCAATACCATAACTGAATGTCATATATTTAGGATACCTTTTTACAGATAGCTGATGTATTTGCTAATCATTTTTCCAATTAAGGCCTACAAAAAAAACAAAACTCTGTATTGATTAAAACTTTTTCCAACTTTGTTTTTTTGTAGGTAAATCCAGATAATTTAGAGCAGGGGGAAGGAATCTATTTCTGTAAGTTGTGTTTGTGTTTTGTGTTCTTTGTTTTAATATGGGGTTGTTCAGTGACCCAGCACTCAGGCTAGTGTCTACTCAATCTCTTATAAATTCAGGGTGAGAGTTAAAGGGGTACTCCCCTGGAAAACATTTGTTTTTAAATCAACTATTGCCAGAAAGTTAAATTGTTAGATTTGTAAATTGCTTCTATTTAAAAATCATAATCCTTCTAGTACTTATAGGCTTCTGTATGCTCCAGAGGAAGTTTTTCTTTTTGATTTTCCGTTTTTGTCTTACCACAGTGCTCTCTGCTGACACCTCTGTCCATTTTGGGAACTGTCTGGAACAGGATAGGTTTGCTATGGGGATTTGCTCCTACTCCAGACAGTTCCTAAAATGGACAGAGGTGTTGGCATAGAGCACTGTGGTCAGACAGAAAGGAAATTCAAAAAGAAAAGAACTTCCTGTGGAGCATACAGCATCTTAGTACTGGAATGGTAAGATTTTTAAATAGAAGTAATTTACAAATCTGCTTAACTTTCTGTCAACAGTTGATTTAAAAACCAAATGTTTTCCAGGGGAGTACCCCTTTGAGCTACTAGACTGGTCCCAGCAGCAGCGGCCTAATTAAAAAGGAATTATAGGTATTAGTTATTTAGGCTTAGATATTTCATGCTGTCCCTGGGATGCCTGTCCTTTCCTAATTGTATTCTATCCTAGTTAATGGGGTGCTCCGGTGGAAAACTTGTTTGTTTCTAAATCAAATTATTTTCTTTTTTGGAACACAGAGCTCTCTGCAGACATCACAAGCACAGTGCTCTCTGCTGACATCTCTGTCCATTTTAAGAACAGTCCAGAGTAGGATAAAATCCCCATAGCAAACATATGCTGCTCTGGACAGTTCCTAAAATGGACAGAGATGTCAGCAGAGAGCACTGTGCTTGTGATGTCAGCAGAGAGCACTGTGTTCCAAAAAGAAAAAAATTTTCTCTGTAGTATTCAGCAGCTAATAACTACTGGAAGGATTAAGATATTTTTAATGGAATTAATTTACATATCTGTTTAACTTTCTGGCAGCAGTTGATTTAGAAAAAAAAAATATATAAAATTCCACCGGAATACCCCTTTAACCTCTGAAGGACGCCGGGCGTATCCATACGCCTCCGTTTTTAAAGTCCTTAAGGACTGAGGGCGTATGGGTACGCCCGTGGAAATTCCGGTCCCCTCCACTCCCACGGCGAGGACTGGGGTGATTGGTGATATCTATCAGCAGGCACCCCGTGCACACCCCCCCCCATGTCAAATTAGACCGGCGATTTGTGGCTATTCTGGGTCAATCGGGTATCTGGTGATCCGGAAAAAGGGTGAATGGGGCTTTCCGAGACAGCACCATTCACCCTTACCCAGCAGGAGTGAGGTGGTACGGGTACCGCCTCACGATAAAGTGATTGATCGGTCAGAACGACCTACCAATCACCACCCTGCGGGGCGGCGATCAGAACGGCGTTGATGGCGGCGATCAGTGCCGGCGGGGGTATCCTACTTTGCCCTGGTCCGGCGGTGGTGCCTTCAGGATCGGTGGTGGCGGCAGGAGCAGCAGGATCGGTGGCGTCGGCGGTCCCAGCGGCAGGATACAGCAGGAGGTGAGGACTGTTCACCTCCTGCTGTTGCTTAGCAACTACTCGCAGCATGCACAGCCAAAGGGCATGCTGGGAGTTGTAGTTTTGCAACAGCTGGAGTTCCAACTACAACTCCCAGCATGCCCTTTGGTTATTTGTGCATGCTGGGGGTTGTAGTTATGCAACAGCTGGAGGCACATTTTTTCTATGAAAAAGTGTGCATCCAGCTGTTGCATAACTACAACTCTCAACATGCACAGATTACCAAAGGGCATGCTGGGAGTTGTAGCAGTGTGTCTCCAGCTGTTGCAAAACTACAACTCTCAGCATGCCCTTCGACTGTCAGTGCATGCTGATTGTTGCAGTTTTGCAACAGTTGGAGTTTGTTATCTAACTCAGTGTTTTGCAACCAGTGTGCCTCCAGCTGTTGCAAAAATACAACGCCCAGCATGCGCTGAGAGACTCTACATGCTGGGAGTTCTAGTTTTGCAGGAGCTGGAGGCACACTGGTTGCCAAAGGCTGAGTTAAGTAACTAACAAACTCTGTGTTTCGCAAACCAATGTGCCTCCAGCTGTTGCATAACTACAACTCCCAGCATGTATGGTCTTTAAATGCATGCCGAAAGTTGTAGTTTTGCAACAGCTGGAGGTCCCCCCCCCCCCCCCGCGGGTTTACAGCGAGTACCCCTGAAAGTTTGAGATGCGGCAAATTTTCCTCCGCAGCTCAAACTCACAGCGATTAACTCACTGTAAACCCGACTGTGTGAATGTATCCTAAAAACACTACACTACACCAAATACAAAGTAAAACACAACATATACACATTCCCCTACACAGTCCCCCTCCCAATAAAGAAAAAAACGTCTTGTACGGCACGGTTTCCAAAACGGAGCCTCCAGCTGTTGAAAAACAACTCAAAGTATTGCCGGACAGCCACTGAATGTCAAGGCATGCTGGGAGTTTTGCAGCAGCTGGAGACACCCTGTTTGGGAAACACTGCCGTAGGGTATTTTTGGGGCAGATTGAAATCCCCAATTTAGGCCTCAAATGCGCATGGCGCTCTCACTTCGGAGCCCTGTCATATTTCAAGGAAACCGTTTAGGGCCACATATGGGGTATGTCCATACTCAGGAGAGAGTGCGTTACTAATTTTGGGGTGCTTTTTCTCCTTTTACCCCTTATGAAAAGGTAAAGTTGGGGTCTACATCAGCATGTTAGTGTGTAAAAAAAAAAAAAAAAAAAAAAAAAAAAAAAAAAAAAAAAATTATTTTTACACTAACATACTGGTGTTGCCCCATACTTTTAATTTGCACAAGCGGTAAAAGGAAAAAAAAAATATGTAATTTGTTTTGCAATTTCTCCTGAGTACAGAACTACCCCATATGTGGGCGTAAAGTGCTCTGCGGGCTCAGAAGTGAGAGCGTGCCATGTACATTTGAGGTCTAAATTGATGATTTGAACAGGGGTGGCTGATTTTACAGTGGTTCTGACATAAACGCAAAACAATAAATAACCAGATGTGACCCCATTTTGGAAACTACACCCCTCACGGAATGTAACAAGGGGGGTATAGTGAGCCTTAATAACCCACAGGTGTTTGACAAATTTTCGTTATAGTTGGATGTGAAAAAAAATTAAAAATCTTTAAATGCTGGTGTTACCCTACATTTTCCATTTTCACAAGGGAGAATCGGAAAATAGCCCCCCAAAATTTGTAGCCCCATTTCTTTTGAGTAAGAACATACCCCATATGTGGATGTAAAGTGCTCAGAGGAGAAGGAGCGCCATTGGGCTTCTGGAGAGAGAAGGTGTCCGAAATTGAAGGCCATGTGTGTTTACAAAGCCCCCATAGTGCCAGTACAGGGAACCACCCCACATGTGACCCCATTTTGGAAACTACACCCCTCATGTATTGTAATAAGGGGTATAGTGAGCATTTACGCCCCACAGGTGTCAGATTTTTGGAACAATGGTCCGTGAAAATGAAAAATTAACTTTTTCATTTGCACAGCCCATTGTTCCAAAGATCTGTCAAACACCAGTGGGGTGTAAATGTTCACTGCTTATTAAATTCTGAGGGGTTTAGTTTCCAAAATGGGGTCACATGTGGGGGGGGGGGGGTCCACTGTTCTGGCACCACAGGGGGGCTTTGTAAACGCACATGGCCTCCCACTTCTATTCCAACCAAATTTTCTCACCAAAAGTTCAATGGCGCTCCTTCTCTTCTGAGCATTGTAGTGCACCCGCAGAGCACTTTACATCCACATATAGGGTATTTCCATACTCAGAGAAATGGGGTTACAAATGTTGGGAGGCCTTTTCTCCAGTTACCCCTTGTGAAAATGAAAAATTTGGGGTAAAACCAGCATTTTAGTGGAAAATGAAAAATTTGATTTTTTTCATGTCCAACTTTAGCGGAAATTTGTCAAGCACCTGTGGGGTGTTAAAGCTCACTGTACCCCTTGTTACGTTCCTTGAGGGAAGTAGTTTCCAAAATAGTATGCCATGTTGTTTTGTTTATTATTTATCTATTTTTTTTTCCCCTCTTCTGGCACCATAGGGTCTTCCTACACGGGACATGCCCCCCAAAAAGCCATTTCAGAAAAACTCACTCTCCAAAATCCCATTGTTGCTCCTTCCCTTCTGAGCCTTGTAGTGTACCCACAGAGCACTTGACATCCACATATGAGGTATTTCCTTACTAAAGAGAAATTGGGTTACACATTTTGGGGGGCTTTTTCTCCTTTTACCCCTTGTAAAATTTCAAAAACTGGGTCTACAAGAACATGCGAGTGTAAAAAATGAAGATTTTGAATTTTCTCCTATACCTTGCTGCCATTCCTGTGAAACACCTAAAGCATTAAAACACTTTCTGAATGTCATTTTGAATACTTTGGGGGGTGCAGTTTTTATAATGGGGTCATCTATGGGGTATTTCTAATATGAAGACCTCTCAAATCCACTTCAAGACTGAACTGGTCCACTTCAAGATTGAACTTTGTGAAAAATTGGAAAATTGCTGCTGAACTTTGAAGCCTTCTGATGTCTTCCAAAAGTAAAAACATGGCAAATATAAAGTAGACATATTGTATATGTGAATCAATATAGAATTTTTGGGAATATCCATTTTCCTTACAAGCAGAGAGTTTCAAAGTTAGAAAAATTCTAAATTTTCATGAAATTTTGGGATTTTTCACCAAGAAAGGATGCAAGTAAGGACAACAATGTACCACTGTGTTAAAGTAGAATAGGTCACGAAAAAACGATCTCTGAATCAGAATAATCGGTAAGAGCATCCCAGAGTTATTAATGCTTAAAGTGACAGTGGTCAGAATTGCAAAAAAGAGCTCAGTCCTTAAGGGGAAAAAGGGCTCAGTCCTTAAGGGATTAAGTGTCATTCTAGGATGAGTTATGTCTTTTATGGACCTTGCAGTACTAGCATTTTATGCTTTCCTGTACTTTGTTTCAGTTTTTTGCTTAGGGCTTTCAGTATGACTCGAGTTTTTGACATATTTTTCTACTATTGTACTGCATTTTGTTATGTGCCATTAAAGTAAGATTATAAATCATAGCATGCAATAGTGGAAAAACTTCCTGTCACACACTTAAATAAAATTAAGAAGCAGTTCTCTGATTCATTGGGTGGTTACACAGCATTTTTTAGCGATCCATTCAGCGATGGTAGCATAATTTAAATTGAGCAATTATAATTACACAGTAATACATGATATATAAATAATTCAATGCATGAATAACATTGCTACAATCTCAGAAAAGGACAAATTGAGTCAGAGAATTTAGGTAGGGTGAGACTCCCTTTACTAGCCTTGCATGCTAACCTTGAATAGTTAAAAATGAAAAACGTAATATCTGAGAGAGAGGGAGCAGATGTTAGCTGTAAATCAGTAAATAAAAAACGCTAAATTTTTTCCACTTTGTGTTTTTCATTTTGGCGTTTTTATAAGCCTTTTGGCGTTTTTTCACTCTTTTTCAGTTCCTTGGCGTTTTTTCACTCTTTTTCAGTTCCTTGGCTTTTTTTCCCCCTGAAATCGTGGCATTTTTCTCCTATAGAATTCATGTGGGTTTTAACTTTGGCGTTTTTGCAGCCATTTTTTATTCTCCATGATGGGAGTAGTAGTACCTGTACTAAGTGACAGAGTGCCCCTGGTTTGTTGCGATCCTTGTGTATAATTAATAGATGTGGCAGGTCGCTCTTCTATGGTCCCCTGCACTGCCGTATATATACACCTATTCATATTTCCCGCAGGGAGCTGTGATTGGCCAGATGGTTCCAGCCAATCACAACTCTCTGTGGGAAATATGAATTTGTATATATAAGTCAGTGCAGGGGACCATAGAAGAGCGGCCGGCCGCATCTATACATTATACAGGAGGATCACAGCGGGTGTCAGGAGTGACATCCGCTGTGATCTTTCCTTAATTGCAGGTACTACTGCTCCCAACATGGAGCACACTCTGCTCCATGCTGGGAGCTGTATTACCTGCATTAACACAGATTGCAACAGGTGTCAGAAGTTACACTCGCTGCGATCTGTCTATTAATGCAGGTACTACAGCTACCAGCATTGAGCAGAGTGTGCTCCATGTTGGGAGTAGTAGTACCTGCAGTTAAGGACAGATCGAAGCGGGTGTCTCTCCTATCAATTGCAGAGATGCGGAGTGGCTCTCTACAGCGCTCGCATCTCTGCTCTGTACTCTGGCCGGCCGCTCAGTACAGGTACTACTACTCCCATCGTGGAACAGTCTGTTCCATGCTGGGAGAAGTAGTACTACAAAAAAAAAATTGAGAGAAAAAAGTGAAACGCACACGCTTTATTAAAAATGAATAAAAATGTTGTTATAAAAAATAAAAATTTTGTTAAATAAATTTTTTTTCCCATCCCTGCTGCATAATTTTTTTTTTTTGTACCCAACAAATTTTTAAAAAATGCCAAAGGAGCCAAAAATGCAATTTCCACTCAAATGCAAAGACGTTAGAAAAAACGTCAAACGCAGGAAATGGCATTGGCGTTTTTTTTCTGGTGTTTTTTACTGTGAAAAAAACGCAGGAGAAAAAAAACAATTGGAATCCTAGCCTTATAATGTCCAGAGAGAGCCTGGAGTGAGTGATCCCTATTCTGAGTGGGAGACATAATTCTAGCTAACACATAAGCTTTCCTTCTAGAGTTCAGGAGAATATTTTGCTTTGATTCTTTATTCCTTACTCTTTCAGACTTTTATGTTTAAGGTGTGGGTTGGAGTATTGTACAGTGGAACACATATGGTAGAGTAATGCCACAATTTGAAAGCTCTGGAAATATCACACAGCCTTGTTTATTGTGTTATATTTGCAAAGAGAAAAGGAACCAAAAACAGCCACCAGAACTCGGGAGTTCAGTCTGTATCACACAAATTGAAAACATGTACATATAGACTTAGGTCACTGTGGGGGGATGTGAATAAACAAACATTCTCCCCTCCTGGATGACAAATCAAGATCTCTTACAGATGGAGAAGCAGCGCCTGGTATCCTTCAGGTTTTTGCACAAATGGATAATTTATAAAAATGATACATATACACTAACAATAAGAGCGACGCGTTTCAGAGTATTCACATAACCTCCTTTCTCAAGCGCTAAACTAACAATCTAAATTACTTCTATATATACACAATTAACATTCCACATGTTAGTGTGTTGCCCTCAGCGTTCTTAATAATTTACAGTATCCAGAAAAAAAAGTCACATCCGGCTCACCTACAGGCCGAAAATCGATCCTCTGTCAAAGAACACACAATCCATGCACCCATCGGCCGTCTGCGGCGCCCCAGACTCAGCGCGTCACATCCGGAAGGTGAAGCGCACAGTCACATGACGCTGCGTCCACCAAATGGAATGCAGCATCATATGACCCACACTCCTATGTAGCGCAAATATAAATATATGTATTCCAGTAAAAAAAAAAATCAGTCAGAAGGAGATATGGTGGGTGATTATTTGATACTGTAGTTAAGTCAGCTGACTCCGGACAACTTTGTGTCAGACTGGTGATTAAATGATTAGGACAGAGTAATAAATTACATGGATGCAGATGTGCTGGAATAAAACACTATACAACAAGAAATGGTAAATGTGTGCATAATATGGGCAAAAATGAAAAAAATCTGAATTGGTTACGAACTTCATGGAAAATTCAATTCGCAACGAATGCGAATATTGCGACGATTCTATTGCGGGAATCGCTTAATTAAACTTAATTTAGAGCGGTGCAGGCTCCAGGGCATCTAAAATGGCGGATCCACATGTGAGGACATGGGGCAAGGAACTATGGGAAGGCAAGGCAAGTAGGCGGGATGACCCTGAATCACATGCAGGATGCAGCCTATCAGCAGCCAGTCATCCCTGTGATGTCACAGCCCTATATAATCGACAGCCATATTCCGGCTAGTCACTTTATTCATTACACTGCAAAGAGATAGGATGGACAGCCTGTGTGTGTGTGACACACAGAAAAGCTTTTTCCAGCAGCGTTTCACCTCCTAGTCACATCAGTTTTCTGGTGAACAGAGAGCAGTGCTTTTCACTGAAAATAATTTTTCCTGCAGTCATGAACCTCCCAGTCACTTTCTACAGCAGTGTATTACAGAGAGGGTCATAGAGCTGTGTGTTGCCTCATACATTTGAACAAACTGCCTCAGCTTCTTAAACCTTAGCAGAGGATGGAGGGATAATTTTTCTGCACAATTGTGTCTTTGTTCCACAACAAATGGTCTGCTGGTTATACTAGTCTGTATAATACCTAGCAGTCCATTCCTAATAGTCTTTAAGAGAGTGCAATTTTTGGTTTAGTACATAGCGAATGTGTGCTGCAGCATTGTTGTGTAACATAGTTCATAAGCTTGAAAAAATACCAGAGTCAATCTAGTTTAACCTATATCCCTAATGAGTCCATACGGAGTTGATCCAGGGGAAGGCAAAAAAAAAAACTCATAGTAGAGGTAAAAATTCCTTCCCGACTCCAAATATGGCAGTCAGAATAAATCTCTGGATCAACATTCTGTCCCTAAATATCTAGTATACATAACCATCAATGTTATTATTCTCCAAAAATGCATCCAGACCCCTTTTGAACTATTTTACAGAGTTTACCATGACCACCTCCTCCGGAAGAGTATTCCACAGTCTCACTGCTCTTACAGTAAAGAACCCCCGTCTGTGGTGGTGTAGAAATCTTCTTTCCTCTAAACGTATAGGGTGCTCCCTTGTTATAGATACAGTCCTGGTTATAAATATATAATTGGAGAGATCTTTGTACTGCCCCCTGATATATTTATACATAATTAGGTCTCCCCTAAGACTTTTTTCTAAACTAAATAACCCTAATTCTGATAATCTTTCTGGGTACTGTAGTCCTCCCATCCCCTGTATTACCCTGGTTGCCCGTCTTTGAACCCTCTCCAGCTCCACTATATCTTGTACACTGGTGCCCAGTACTGTACACAGTATTCTATGTGTGGTCTGACTAGTGATTTGTATAGTGGTAGAATTATTTCCTTTTCGTGGGCATCTATGCCCTTATTGATGCACCCAATGATTTTATTTGCCTTGCCAGCAGCTGCCTGACACTGGTCACTACAGCTAAGTTTACTATTAACTAAGACCCCTAAGTCCTTTTCCACGTCAGCCGTCCCAAGTGTTCTCCCATTTTATATATAACCCCGTCCCGGTTTTTTCCTTCCCATGTGCATTACCTTACATTTATCAGTGTTGGAACCTAATCTGCCACTTCTCAGCCCAAACCTCTAACCTATCTAGATCTATTTGTAACAGTTCACTGTCCTCTATAGTGTTTACCGCTTTACAGAGTATTAG
Source organism: Hyla sarda (assembly GCF_029499605.1). NCBI lineage: Eukaryota > Metazoa > Chordata > Amphibia > Anura > Hylidae > Hyla > Hyla sarda. Next base: position 184,414,662 of record NC_079193.1, read on the forward strand.
TATCATCTGCAAAGATTGCTACTTTACTATTAAACCCCTCTACAAGGTCATTAATAAATATATTAAATAGGACAGGACCCAAGACTGAACCCTGTGGTACCCCACTAGTAACAGTCACCCAATCAGAATAAGTACCATTAATAACCACCCTCTGTTTCCTATCATAGAGCCAGTTACTTATGCACCAATCTTTTATGTGGCACCGTATCAAATGCCTTGAAAAATCCAGATATACGACATCCAGCAATAGACCCTAGTCCAGTCTGGAGCTCACCTCCTCATAAAAGCTGATCAGGTTAGTTTGATAGGACCGATCACTCATAAACCCTTGCTGATATGGTGTCATACATTTGTTTCTATCAATATACTCCAAAATAGCATCTCATAGAAAACCCTCAAACAATTTACATACAACGGAGGTTATACTAACAGGTCTGTAATTCCCAGGGCAACCTTTTTTTTTTTTTTTTTTAAACTGTAATTTTTATTAGTTTTTAACAAAAAGAATAAAAACAAGCAGTGGGGTTGGGGATACATTCCCCAATGGCAGGAAATACACACAAGAAGACACTGCAAAACAATTTACACAATAAGGCATCACTGTGTCAAGGTAAACTAGTGTACTACAGAACATTCCTATACATTTTCTACTGGGAGGGAGACAAAGACAACCCACAGCCAGGAAAAAGGGGAGGCACAAAAGGAGAGAGAAAAAAAAAACGGAGAAGAGACAAAGAAAAAGACAGAAAAAGAAAGGAAGAGAAGAAGGCCCATGAAAGGCAAAGAAATCAGGGAGGTTGCCTATCAGTTAATCTGTCCCACGGTTCCCATTTTGAGAGAAACTGCGGGATGGTGTTGTTGAGGGAGGCAGTAATAAATTCCAGGGAGCGAAGATCCCAAATTCTGTTTATGAGGTCACCCTCAGGAGGAGGGGTGGTCTGCTTCCAATGCTTAGCAACGAGAGTCTTGGCCGCCAGTACAATATGCAAAAATAGTTTAAACTGTCGCTTAGCCAAGGCTCTAGTCGATAGGTGCAATAGAAAGACCAGGGGATCCAAGGGCACCCTAACTCCCATAACCTCCCAAAGTAAATGTTGTACTTTCACCCAAAATGGGGTGATCAATGGACATGTCCAGAATATGTGGTACATATCACCCAACCCCCTCCACATCTCCAACATTGCGGTGATATATCAGGGTTCAGCCTATTGAGTAGAACAGGGGTGTGGCACCAGCCCATTAGCATCTTAAATTGGGTCTCTGTATATGCTGTACAAATGGAGGCCCTAGAGGCCATATCGCAGATCACCAGCCAGTGAGAAAGGGTAGTATAAACGACCCCCCTCCCAGCGCCCCATATAGCTATGAAAGGGGGGGGGCACCATCCAGGGGAGAGTTCAAAAGGGAATAGATACTCGAGTAGTCCCTTCGTCTGAGGCCCACTCCTACACAACCGCTCGCGGGGAGCGACACAGTAAGCGAGCCCCGCTGCGAGGACAGATAATGTCTCAGTTGTGTATAGTGAGCCAATGCAGAAGCAGGGAGGTCTGAGCGAGACTGCAAGCCGTCAAAGGGTAAGAGGACACGAGTGACAGATTTCACAAAATCAGCCCAACAAAATAGACCTCTTGATCCCCATTCCCTTACCATATGTGAGGTACCTCCTGGGGGGAAGGCTGGGTGATAGAGGAAGGATTGCATTGGGGAGAAGGAGGAAAGGAGTCGGAACCGCCTAGGGCAGTATGTGCAGACATAGCGGGTGAAAGTCATAGGGCCCAGGAGGGGGTGTGTAGGGGAAAGGAGTGGGAAGGACCATAGGAAGGCGTTAGGATGTACCGGTGCCAACCATAACTTTTCGAGTTCCATTTACCATAAGCCCAGTGGGTAGACCACGCGGCTAGGTGACGTAGGTGTCCTGCCCAATAATATTTCATAACGTCAGGCACTCCCAGACCTCCCGTGCATTGACTCGCCATCATTACAGACATAGGAAGCCTATGTCTTTTGGCCTCCCAGATAAACCTGAAAATAGCCGACTGAAACGATCGCAGCGCTGCCAGGGGGACCTGGACCGGTAAAGTCTAAAAAAAAAGTACAGCAGCTTGGGGAGAATCGCTATCTTGACAGCAGCTAGCCGTCCAAAGAAAGATGTATCGTGACCTCCATTTTTCTAATAGGGATCGTAGCTCTCGGAACAAGGAGGGGAAATTAACAGAGTGTAGAGAGGAATAGCTAGGGGGGAGGGAAACCCCAAGATACTTAATAGCAGTGGGAGACCAGCGGAAAGAGTAGTTTGGACACCAAAGAAGATGGAAGGTTGACAGGCATAGCTTCCAACTTGGAAAGATTGACCTTATAGCCCGAGACTAGACCATACTCATTCAGGAGTTTATACAAGGTAGGTAAAGACAGAAGAGTGTTAGTAAAGGTAAGTAAGACATCATAACAGACAGATTTTAAGTCTTCCTGAGAAGAAGTTACCTGCTATTCCAAATTTCTGAAGAGTAGCAAACATGAAAGGCCAGTCCAGTCTATCAAACGCTTTTTCGGCATCTAAGCTCAAAATTAAGGCTTGTTCAGATCTTATTGACAAGATCAATAAGGTTGACTACCCGTCTTGTGTTCTCGACCCCTTGACGACAGGGGATGAAACCAACTTGGTCTTTATGTATGAGAGCGGGGAGAAAATTACAAAGACTGGCAGCCAGGATCTTTGAGAACAATTTCAGGTCAGAGTTCAACAGGGCTTTAGGCCTATAGCTAGAACAGTCGTGGGGTTTTTTGTTAGGCTTAGGAATCAGGGTAATTAAAGAGTGTAAAAAGGACTGCGGAATCCCCTCCCCACTCAGAAAAGAGTTAGAGGGACCAGATTAGGGAGAAGAACTGACAAATAGGTTTTATAGTATAAATAGGTAAACCCGGCGAGCGCCCCGTCGGAAGGGACTTAAGAACGTCAGCAAGCTCCTCGAGTGTAACAGGTGCATTCATTCGCAGAGAGGGCTGGAAGGCTACATCTAGAGAAAAAGGAGTCCACTGCTGCAGCACGTTCACCTGGGTCCGAGGGGATTTGAGAGGGAAGACAGTAGAGTTTGGAGTAGTAGTCATGGAGGAGGCGAGAAATGGAATCAGAATGATTGTGAAGACTACCTGCATCGTCCCCCAGGGCCGAAGGAGCCTGAGCAGCCGCACGCTCTTTTAAGCGCCTAGCCAACATTGTGTGCGCTTTGTTGCCTTATTCATAAAACCGCTGTTTAGCATAAAGCAGCTGGCGTTCCACTTTGCGGAGAGCCAAGTCTCCCAACTGAGATCATGCGGCTGCTAAGCGCCTCAAAACTGTGAGGGAAGGGGCAGTCAGCATAAGAGTTTCCAAAGCAGAGATTTGTGCCCTAAGTTACCGGGAGCGGTTCAATGCATCTCGCTTTAGACGAGAGCCCAAGGCTATACAATGTCCTCGGACCACTGCCTTTTGAGCCTCCCACAGGATAGCTGGAGAGGACACCGAGCCCTCATTGTCGGCATAGTAATTAGTAATGCTAGTTAAGATCGAGTCCCGGGAAGAAGGTGTTTTAAGCAGAGAGTCATTAACCCCTTAAGGATGCAGGGTTTTTCCATTTTTGCATTTTCATTTTTTCCTTATCACCTTCTAAAAATCATAATGCTTTCAATTTGCACATAAAATTCCATATGATGCCTTATTTTTTGCGCCACCAATTCTACTTTGCAATGACATTAGTCATTTTACCAAAAAATCCACGGCGAAACGGAAAAAAATTCATTGTGCGACAAAATTGAAGAAAAAATGTCATTTTGTAACTTTTGGAGGCTTCCATTTCTATGCAGTAAATTTTTCCGTAAAAATGACACCTTATCTTTATTCTGTAGGTCCATGCGGTTAAAATGATACCCTACTTATATAGGTTGAACTTTGTCGTACTTCGGAAAAAAAATCATAACTACATGCAAAATGTATACGTAAAAAATTCTCATCTTCTAATCCCTATAACTTTTTTTTTTAGTTTTCCGCATACGGGCCGGTATGAGGGCTAATTTTATGTTCTGAAGTTTGTATCGGTACCATTTTTGTATTGATCGGACTTTTTGATCGCTTTTTATAAAAAAAATTTTCATGATAAAAGAAGTGACCAAAAATACGCTATGTTGGACTTTTGGAATTTTTTTGCGCAATTGACCGTGTGGTTTAATTAATTATATATTTTTATAGATCGGACATTTCGGCAAGCGGCAATACCCCATATGTTTATTTTTATTTACACAGTTTTTTTTTTATGGGAAAAGGGGGGTGATTCAAACTTTTATTAGGGAAGGGGTTAAATGACCTTTTGTTAACTTTTTTTTTTTTTTTTGCAGTGCTATAGCTCCCATAGGGAGCTATAGCACTGCACACACTGATCTTTTACTCTGATCCCTGCAAAGCCATAACTTTGCATGGATCAGAGAGATAGCAACCAAACGCCGATCGGACGCAATGGAGCAAGGTAAGGGGGTCTCCGCTCGCGTCCTAGCTGATTTTATCGCGATGTCCCGATTAGCCCGATTGAGCTGCCGGGAAGCGTTTACTTTCACTTTCAGACGCAGCGGTCAACTTTGATCGCCGCGTCTGAAGGGTTAATAGCGCACGGCACAATGATCGGTGCCACGCGCTGTTAGCCCAGGGAATGACCCGGTGGGATGCAGGGTTACGGTGTGACCCTGTTTTAAACACACTTGGACCGGGCGTAGGGCGTACAGGTACGCCCTACGTCCTTAACAGTGGCCACCAGTGGCAGCGATGATGAGAAGTAAAAGGGGAAAAGGAGACGAGGATAGGGCCATGGTCAGACCAGGAGATTGATTCCATAGAGGCAGTGGAGAGCATATGCACCATTGGAAGGTTACCAAAAAAGTAACCAATATGTTTATGGAGTTTATGCGGATGCGAGTAAAAAGAAAAGGAGTGATCCGACGGGTGATTAATACGCCATAGGTCGTAGAGCGCTGCCAAGCGGATTAACCGCCGAAAAAGCGTGGAAAGTCGCAACTGAGCAGGGGGTACCTGGGAGCCCCCTAGAGAGTGACGGTTGGCGGATAGAGAAAAACTAGGTTTAAATCCCCCCCCCCCCCCCCCCCCCCCAGTAGCCAGGCTGAGGGTGGGTATGTGTGTAGCCGCTTCAACTCAGGGTCACCCTTTGTCCCCTTTTGTACTGCTGGTGTTGTGCAAAAATACATTTTTTTTTAAAACATACTGTAGCGCATTTTTCTTCCCTCATAAGTGCATATCACGTACCTACATCTAAGTAGTGTACTATTTTGTACCTGTTAATCTGTCAAGTGCCTAGATCCTGTGAAAGTCCAGGCAAAAGTAATCACCGGCTGTTTTACTCCAATACGTTTTTTCAAGCGTACTGTAGCGCATTTTTCTGCCCTCTTTGTTCCACAACAAATGGTCTGCTGATTTATACTAGTCTGTAGACTGTATAATAGACATCCAGCAGTCCATTCCTAATAGTGAGAGAGTGCAATTTTGTGTTTTAGTGCTGCAGCACTGTTGTGTATTGCTGGTGTTGTGCAAAAATATGTTTAAGCATACTGCAGCACATTTTTCTGCCCTCATAAGTGCATACCACATACCTACATCTAAGTAGTGTACTATTCTGTACCTGTTCATCTGTGAAGGGCCTAGATACTGTGAAAGGACAGCCAAAAGTACACACCTGCTGCTGTTCTTGACAAATACTGTTTTAAGCATAGTGAAGCGTATTGTACTCCCCTCATATACGCACTAAGAATATTTAGGCAGAGAAGAGCCAGGACATATCAGAGGCCTAAATTCATCAGGCGCAGGCAGAGGTCACAGCAGACTAGGGGCAAGAGGCAGCAGAAGTCACAGAGAGAGCCCTGATCTCCTGGTATCAGCTAGTGGTCGTGTCTTGACCAGCAACCCATCTGCAGTCATCGATTGGTTAACACGGTCATCGACTTCATCACAAGTGACATCGGATACCCCCCAGTCAACAGTCGGTGGGTTCCTCAGATACAACCCTCAGTTGGCATGGCCCGGGAGCAGTCCCTGTCCTCCCATTGCATCTGTCCTGTGCTGTTCCCTCCCCTACAGAAGTATCTTATGCTGTGGGTTCAGCTCCACTATTCACTGAGGACAATCTAATAGAGGGCAGTCAGAAGCTACTGCCCAGCCAAGAAGTGGAGGAGAAATCCGCCGCTTCCTCCGCTAGGCGGGCAAGTAGGGATGAGTAGAATAGAGTGGCGTGGGATGTGGTGTTGCGAGCCTTCAGGGTCCTGAAGCAGACACTGTTGAGGAACCTGAGGAGGACATCAGTGACGTGCAATGAAGCCGATTGCAATTGGGAGCCGGGTGCAGAAGGGGCTTCATCATCAGGAGAAGAGGGTTGCAGGTTGCCCGTGAGGCAGCAGCTGGGCCAGCAAGGTGATAGCATGGTTGGCAGTCAGCATGGTGGCAGAAGTGGACATTCTGGAGCCAAACGTGCACGAGGGAGACCACCGGCTTCACAGCAGCCTACCTTCCCAAGAGGTAGTGGAACAGGGTTCCTGAAGACGGCGGCAGTAGCAGTCAGTTAGTGCAGACTGTTGCTTGGAAAATCGTCTACTCGGCGGTGTGGCAGTTTTTGATCAAGCATCCGGAGGAGGTTAACCTAGCCACATGCAAGATGTGTCGGCAGAAGGTGAAGCGTGGCCAGGGTCCCAATGTTGGCACCACGGCCCTGCGTCAACATATGCTGCGCCACCATAAAGCAGCCTGGGAGAACCGTGGCTCCGATGTAGTGGTCCAGCCTGCTGCATCACCCAGTGGCACACCGCTCCCTGTTTCAGCCAGCCAAGGTTCCACCACCTCAGCTGAAGGGAGCTATGCATCATACTCTCCTTCTGTCACTCCAAATGCTCCTGCTCCTCCTACTATGTCAGTCATTCTGCCAGCAACCCATCTGGACAACCATGTCCAAGAGACAACAGTATGCACCCACTCACCCAATGGCACAGAAGCTGAATGTGCTCCTGTCCAAATTGCTGGTGCTACAGTCTCTCCCTTTTCAAGTGGCGGACTCTGCACCTTTCAGAGAACTGATGGCTTTAGCTGAGCCGAGGTGGAGAGTGCCAAGTCGTAATTTGTTTGCGAAGAAGGCAGTACCAGCCCTGCACAATTTTGTGGAAGAGAAGGTGGGCCAGTCCTTGAGCCTGTTGGTGTGTACCAAAGTGCACGGCAACGCCGACATTTGGAGCTGTAACTATGGTCAGGGACAATACATGTCCTTTACGGCTCACTGGGTGAATGTGGCTCCTGCACAGCCACAACACTAACTTGGACAGGTCAAGTCGCTTCCTCCTCCATGCTCTCAGGCCGTTGGTCCTGTGACAGTGTTCGACTCCGCCTCCTCATCCTCCACCGTGTCCTCAGCCTCTACTGCCCAGACAAGTCTCATTGCCCCTTGAGCATACCATGTGTACAGGGCACAGCGGTGTCACGCTGTTCTTCACATGGTTTGCCTTGGTGAACAAAGTCACACAGGGGAGGAACTGCTAAAAGTCATTCATAAAGAAATCGGAGTATGGCTTAGGGCTGGGCGGTATACCGGTTCATACTGAATACCAAAATTTTTCCCTGCACGATATGAATTTTTCCCATACCGCAATACCGGTTGGGCCCCTCCCCCCCCCCTCGAATGAATGAATTATCAGCTGCAGATGAGTTGCGGCAGCGCTTTATATGAATGATTTTCCGGCCGCGGCGCTTTAAATGAATGACTTGCGGGCCACGCTTTAAATGAATGACTTGCGGGCCACGCTTTAAATGAATGACTTGCGGGCCACGCTTTAAATGAATGACTTGCGGGCCACGCTTTAAATGAATGACTTGTGGGCCACGCTTTAAATGAATGACTTCCGGGGCCGCCGGCGCTTTAAATGAATAACTTGCGGGCCGTCGGCGCTTTAAATGAATGACATGCGGTCCGCCAGCGCTTTAAATGAATGAGATGTGAGCTGCGGCAAGCTGTCACCTCCCTCTGCAAGCGCTAAAAACCTGGCTTCTAGCGCTTGCAGGGGGAGGGGACAGCCTCCGGCTCGCAACTTAAACGAAACCTGTCAGATATTTTCTCCCACACTATCCTGGTGGATAGTGCGGGAGACGCTGATTAAAATGAGCCCTACCTTGCCCGCATCCGCCTGGCTGCTCGCCCGCAATTGTAGTTTTATTCTATGTGTATATCTTGCTGTAACTGGCACGGGCGTCAGCGCCACTCATGAATATTCATCCCCCCCTTTCTCCAGTTAGGAGCGGCGAAGAGAGGGAGAACTGGAGGGAGGGGGGATGAATATTCCTAAGCGGCGCTGACATCAGTGCCAGTTAACCTGCAGAAGCCCCGCCCGTGCCAGTTACAGCAAGATATACACATAGAATAAAACTACATTTGCGGGCGAACGGCCGGGCGGATCTGGTTAAGGTAGGGCTCGTTTAATCAGCGTCTCCTGCACTATCCACAGGATAGTGCGGGAGAAAATATCTGACAGTTTTCCTTTAATCGTTTCCAGCGCCAGCGGCCCATAAGTTATTCATTTTAAAGTGCTAAGGCCTAGGGGAGAGGGGGTTGTGTTAGAGAAATATAGCAGCGCCTGGGGTTCATATATGATTATTTCCTATGGGGGGGGGGGGATATCGTTAAATCGTTAAATACCGTGGAACCACCATAACTTGCAAAAATACAGTGATATGCATTTTTGGTTATACCGCCCAGCTCTAGTATGGCTTACTCAATGAAAACTGGAAATGGGACCATGGTGACTGACAACGGGGAAGGCTGAGCCATGCGCCCTGCATGGCACACGTGTTCAATCTGGTTGTCAAACGGTTCCTGAAGTGTTCCCCCCCCATTTGCACGACATCCTAACAATGGGAAGGAAACTTCAGCCACTCGTACACCACAAAGCACACACTCCTTGAGCTGTAGCATCAGAACAGTATCTCCAACATAGTCTGATTTCCGACATTGCAACACGTTGGAATTCCACCCTCCATATGTTGGACAGACTATATGGACAGAGAAAAGCAATCACCAATTTCTTGATGATCCAAGCGGATAGGGGTACTCCCCTGTGTAACTTTCATGTCAACCAGTGGCAGCTCATACGTGACACCTTCCGTTTGCTCAGGCCCTCAGAGGAAGCCACAGGATTACGTGATGAATGACATAATTCCACTTCTTCATTTCCTACAACACGTGTTGAAAACGATGGCTGGTCAGGGCAATGGAGACGTGGCGCCTACATCTCACGTCCACATGAGCCCTGTGGAGGCTGAACTGGAGGAGAGGGAGGGGCACAGTGGTGCACAGTTTAGGGTTTGCCAAATGGGCAGTTTTTCTAGTCATTTGACAGGAGAGGAGGAGCAGGAGCAGCCAGAGGAGCTAAAGGGTTATGAGGAAGGCGAGACGGTGGACCCAGACACACCGCGGCAGCATGCAGTGGAGATGGAGGCAGGGAGTCCCTCTGAGTCACTTGCACAAATAGCACGATGCATGCTCACTTGCTTGCGTAGTGATTGCTGAATTGTCACCATTTGGCAGCGGGATGACTTCTGGCTCTCCATCTTATTGGACTCTCGCTACCGCCACAAAATGGAGGCCTCTTTTACACCCACTGAGTGGAAGGACAAACTGACCTACTACAGAGACATCCTACGTAGTCAGTTGGCCGATGCCTATCGGAGCCATCGTCCATTCTCTCGCAAGTCTGACTCGGTGGGCCCTCTGCGCTCACCTACCACTGCCATGGCTGCTGAGGAGGTGTGGGGTGGCAGGAACAGTACCAGCTCCATCAGCAGCCTGAGTCTACAGTAGCTGATAAGTACCTTTCTTCACCCGCATAGTGAAGCAACACATCAGCAGCAGGTAGACCTGGAGCAGGACCTGAACCAGCAGGTGGTGACATACCTTGACATGACCGTGCCAACACACCTTGAAGATCCGCTGGACTCCTGGGCACCAAACTTGATTTGTCACCAGGTACTGGTATTGCCACCAGGCTGTGCCATTCAGCCACTATATGGTCTCCTCATGCTTCTGCCACCTCCAGGCTGTGCCATTCAGCCACTATATGGATTACTGATGCTGCCCTACCTACAAATTTTCATGGTAGCACTAGCTATCATAAATCTTCAATTTTAATTTTAAAATTCATCTTTAAATCTTAGGAATTGTGAGACCCTATGGTCTCCTCATGCTGCTACGAGCTGCAGGCTGTGTCATTCAGCCACTATATGGTTTACTGATTATGCTGGGCCTGGAACATTACTTACAAATTTTCATGGTAGCACTAGCTACCATAAATCTTCAATTTTAATTTTTGAATTATTCTTTAAATCTTTGGGATTGTGAGGCCCTATGGTCTCCTCATGCTGCCACGAGCTACAGGCTGTGTCATCCAGCGACTATGTAGTCTCCTCTTGCTGCCACCAATTCCAGGCTGTGTCATTCTGCCAGATTATGGTCTCCTCATGCTGCTACCACCTATAGGCTCTGTCATTGTGCCGCCATGTGACTCCTTGTTAGTTTGAAATAATACAGTATGACCACAAAAACCAAAGTAAACACTGGGACATTAAACTTGGGAATCTAATATAAATCTTAAATTTTAATTAAAAAAAAATCGATGTAATCTTTTTAAGACTGAGGCCCTATGGTCGCCGCAGTCAAATTACCTGTGGAATTATCACAAGAATCCAATGATTGCCAATGAATCCAAATGGCTTGGAGCTATAACAATGAACCATAAATAGCAGGGTCTGGAACAGGTGGTATCTGTTTTTCACTGCAACCACTTCTAGCTTTATGCACCCACTTATCGCCAATGGCACAGAAGCTGAATGTGCTCCTTTCAAAGTTGCTGGTACTGCAGTGGAGGTGCGCTGAGAGGCAGGGGCTGAAACAGGTGGTAGCTCGCCTCGCGGCGGACAGCCAGCTCGATGCTTACCAGAATGGGTAATCAAAAAATTTAAATAAATTAAATTAAATGAAAATTACATAAAAAATCTATCTGCCACATACAGATGCTCTGTGGCAGTAATTCTAATAGCGATGCCTGTAATCTGGATGTCTTACTGAATAACAGTATTATTTCACTAACCCAGCACACTCCCTATGCGTGTTAGAACAAAGCAAAGTGTTCTACACCCCTATTGAGGCTCTCTGTAGGCCAGAAATAGCCGTTTTAATACAGATTTGCCGCAAATAAATTCAGACCGAACCAAATTTTTGGGGAAAATTCAGCGAATCGGCCAAATTGAATTTTTCTAAAGTTAGCTCATCTCTAACCCTCACCACTGATTGCCCTTTTCTGCTCCGCTACACCACACCTTCTTAATCCTATGTTTATACTAGCTTGTTATGTCTGGTAACATTGTAAGCAATAACCTTTGCACATGAAGAATTAAACCACAGGTTACTTCAAAGTAAAAATGCTGCTTTCTTCTAATAACCTATATTGCATAAAGTTTCATGTAGTTACATATTCTTATTGGTGAAGATTATTAAAAAGGATAGGATTTTATAGTTTAAACTAGGAAAAAAGAAATGAATGCAGTAATTTTGGGGTTAGTTATTCAGGTTTTCTTTTTTTTTTTTTTTTTTTATAAATAGATAAAAAGAATAGACAAAGTGAAGATTGTGAACCTCCACGGAAGATTTTAAGGAAGGATGACCAACATTGCAATGATATATCTTCTACCGTCACAGATCATGAGAGAGGTGCCATTTATCCAAAATAAGTACTGTCAATTATGTTCATGTCCATCACCGCATATTAATAGTAATAAACAACGCTAGTTTGGTATAGTTTTAAAAATGTTCCGGGTTAGGCTGGTTTTATGTTCTTGTCACACCAAGGATAAAAATTTAATTTTTAATTTCATTGTTCATATCATATATTTAATGTGATCTTAATATTGCACACGTGGATTTTCTTTCTAGTAATAGGCACAAGAGGGGTTAATTTTAATTGCAGTAAATGTCAGAAGGCTCACAGCATGAACCCCTCTGGAAAAAGTCTGATTTCCTTTTGCATGGTGTAAAACCTCCATAAGGGCCAGACAAGTATTTTTCCATATTATTTACAATTTTTTCCATACATCTTGCACTTTTTATACAGCTCAAATCCACCACATTTTATGTGAGAATATTAGTAATATGTGGTATTTTTTAAAAATATCATGCAACCGCCTGTTTTTTTTTTTATATTTTTTTTTATTTTTATTTTTTACGAGCACCCCCTTTGCCCGGCTACCACGCTCCTTTTTCCGTATTTTTTTTTTTTTGTATTTTTGATTGCGTTGTAAAATCTGCAATTGCGGATTTTACAACTGCAGATCCGCAACTTTACATCCGTGGTGGATCCGATGTGTGTTATTGCATCCTTATACACTTTTCTTTTTCATTGTGTTATATTTTAGGTGATTGTAGATTCATTCATTGGTCTACACGAGAAGTGCACAACCTACGGGCCACATGTGCACAACACACGGGCAACGTGCACAACATACGGGCAACATGTGCACAACATAAGGGCCAGCTGTGCAGACAGCTGTCTCTCTGGATGAAGATTACCAGGGTCAGATGCTGCTCTGTAAACCGTAAACATTTTCAGGTTCAAATTCAGAGGAATGCACTCAATGGTTATTACAGGCTCCTGTCACGTAGTGTTATTATGTTTATATTCTTCCCTAGAAGTATTGGGATGAATGCAGTACCAGACAGTGGTACAGACCGCATGATGACACAAGGAGCGAATCAGTCTTTATTGCCAAACCATACTGCAGTATGAAGATTGCCATATGGGTCTGTGCACATAATATTGCTGTTTGCATGAGCCCTAAGGCTATGTTCACACCTTCGAATGTTCGTGCAGAATTCTGTATTGGAATTGGAGATCTTGTTGAATTCCTTTTGAAAGATTCTGCTGTGCTGTACACATGGTTCAATTTTCGTGCTAGATGTTTTTGGCACGGAGATTCTGACTTCCGTGTCCATTCTTTCTGTGGATGCTTCCTGGAATGCATAGCAGTCTATGAGACTGAGTGCATATCCTTTGTGGTCTAGCAGTGGGCTAGATCAGATTTAAAAAAAAAAAATTTTTTATGATGGCCCTTCCTAGATGAGTTACAGCTATTGTTTGAGTCAGTTGTGAAGAGTGATTATCATACTTGCATTTCCTACTGCCCCACTGCTCTCCTGACAAACCAATTTTTTCTAAGTCAAATAGAAGTGCGTCCAAAGTGTCTTCTAACTAAAATATTGTGCACGTCATCTGGCAAAACTTTCAAAAAATGTTTTACTCCACTTTTCCTGTCCACTCTGTCTTATAGCTAAACTGTTTCTGTTCTCTTCGCTCTCTGTAGAAAAAAACTGTGCAGTCGATCAGAATGAAAAAAAGTGCAGTTCATCAGTTGAAAGGTAAATTTTCAATTGCCTTTTATATGACAAAACTTCTTAACCATATATACTTTACCTTAACCATATTAACTTTACCATAGAATGTATTAAAGTGTACCTGTCATTATGAAAAAAATACTTGTCCCAACCAGCATCATTCCAATTTGGGCTTGCTGTGGCAGTTGGTAATGGTTTTGGCATGCATGCAGCCCTTTTTTTTTTTTCTTCTTTTTTTCTTTTTATGCTATTGTGAAGGAATATATGCTGTTCCCGTATGTTGTCTGCTATACTCCATGATCTCTATATGTATTTATGTTATTGATAATTCTTTTTATAAGCAATTATCTGACTTCCTGGGCCCCTCACAGAGGAACTTTGGCATTCTGAAGGAGGGTCCAAGGTTGTGGGTTTGGCTGAGGAAACGTGTAACATCTGTAAAGGATGTTTAGTTGTCCTTGGTCTTAAAGTAGTAGAAGAACAAACAAATTTATACATTCTATGATCGGTACAAATGAACAAGTCTTTGTATCTTGTCCTTTTAGTTTGTACTTCGTTGAAAAGTATTCGTTTTTGATATCCATGCTTTTCCTATGACATACAGTCATGGTCGTAAATGTTGTCACCCCTTAAATTTTTCAAGAAAATGAAGTATTTCTCACAGAAAAGGATTGCAGTAACACATGTTTTGCTATACACATGTTTATTTACTTTGTGTGTATTGGAACTAAACCAAAAAAAGAGGAAAAAAAAGCAAATTGGACATAATGTCACACCAAACTCCAAAGATGGGTTGGACAAAATTATTGGCACCCTTAGCTTAATATTTGGTTGCACACCCTTTGGAAAAAATAACTGAAATCAGTTATTTCCTATAACCATCAATAAGCTTCTTACACCTCTCAGCCGGAATGTTGGACCAATCTTCCTTTGCAAACTGCTCCAGGTCTCTCTTATTGGAAGGTCCGTTTCCCAACAGCAATTTTAAGATCTCTCCATAGGTGTTCAATGGGATTTAGATGTAGACTCATTGCTGGCCACTTCAGAACTCTCCAGCGCTTTGTTGCCATCCATTTCTGGGTGCTTTTTGACATATGTTTGGGGTCATTGTCTTGCTGGAAGACCAAAGATCTCGGACGCAAACTCAGCTTTCTGACACTGGGCTGTACAGTGCGACCCAAAATCTGTTGGTAATCCTCAGATTTCATGATGCCTTGCACATATTCAAGGCACCCAGTGCCAGAGGCTGCAAAACATCATTGAACTTCCACCATATGTGTTCTTTTTGTAGGTATCATTCTGTTTTCGGTAAACAGTAGAATGATGTGCTTTACCAAAAAGCTCTATCTTGGTCTCATTTGTCCACAAGATGTTTTCCCAGAAGGATTTTGGCTTAATCAAGTTTATTTTGGCAAAATGTAGTCTTGATTTTTTATGTCTCTGTCAGCAGTGGGGTCCTCCTGAGTCTCCTGCCATAGGGTTTAATTTTATTTAAATGTCGACGGATAGTTCATGCTGACACTGATGCTCCCTGAGCCAGCAGGGCAGCTTGAATATCTTTGGAACTTGTTTGGGGCTGCTTATCCACCATCCGGACTATCCTGCATTTACACCTTTCATCAATTTTTCTCTTCCGTCCATGCCCAGAGAGATAAGCTACAGTGCCATGGGTTGCAAACTTCTTTTTAACCCCTTAACGACGCAGGACGTATATTTACTTCCTGCGCCGGCTCCCGCGATATGAAGCGGGATCGCGCCGCGATCCCGCATCATATCGCGTCGGTCCCGGCGCTAATCAACGGCCGGGACCCGCGGCTAATACCACACATCGCCGATCGCAGCGATGTGCGGTATTAACCCTTTAGAAGCGGCGGTCAAAGCTGACCGCCGCTTCGAAAGTGAAAGTGAAAGTGACCCGGCTGCTCAGTCGGGCTGTTCGGGACCGCCGCGGGGAAATCGCGGCGTCCCGAACAGCTGATCGGACACCGGGAGGGCTCTTACCTGCCTCCCCGGTGTCCGATCGACGAATGACTGCTCCGTGCCTGAGATCCAGGCAGGAGCAGTCAAGCGCCGATAATGCTGATCACAGGCGTGTTAATGCACGCCAGTGATCAGCATAGGAGATCAGTGTGTGCAGTGTTATAGGTCCCTATGGGACCTATAACACTACAAAAAAAATGTAAAAAAAAAGTGTTAATAAAGGTCATTTAACCCCTTCCCTAATAAAAGTTTGAATCACCCCCCTTTTCCCATAAAAAAAATAAAAGTGTAAAAAAAATAAAAAATAAACATATGTGGTATCGCCACGTCCGTAAATGTCCGAACTATAAAAATATATCATTAATTAAGCCGTACGGTCAATGGCGTACGCGCAAAAAAATTCCAAAGTCCAAAAAAGCGTATTTTGGTCACTTTTTATACCATTAAAAAATGAATAAAAAGTGATCAAAAAGTCCGATCAAAACAAAAATCATACCGATAAAAACTTCAGATCACGGCGCAAAAAATGAGTCCCATACCACCCCATACGTGGAAAAATAAAAAAGTTATAGGGGTCAGAAGATGACATTTTTAAACGTATAAATTTTCCTGCATGTAGTTATAATTTTTTCCAGAAGTGCGACAAAATCAAACCTATATAAGTAGGGTATCATTTTAACCGTATGGACCTACAGAATAATGATAAGGTGTAATTTTTACCGAAATATGCACTGCGTAGAAACGAAAGCCCCCAAAAGTTACAAAATGGCGTTTTTTTTTTTCGATTTTGTCGCACAATGATTTTTTTTTCCCGTTTCGCTGTGCATTTTTGGGTAAAATGACTAATGTCACTGCAAAGTAGAATTGGCGACGCAAAAAATAAGCCATAATATGGATTTTTAGGTGGAAAATTGAAAGGGTTATGATTTTTAAAAGGTAAGGAGGAAAAAACGAAAGTGCAAAAACGGAAAAACCCTGAGTCCTTAAGGGGTTAATGTTGCGCACTGTGGACAAAGGCAAATCTAGATCTCTGGAGATGGACTTGTAACCTTAACATTGTTGATATTTTTCCACAATTTTGGTTCTCAAGTCCTCACAGTTCGCTTTTCCTCTTTCTGTTGTCCAGGCTTAGTGTGGCACACACAGACACACTATGCAAAGAACTTCTCTCCTTTATATCTGCTTTCAGGTAGGTTTTTTATATTGCCCACACCTGTTACTTGCCCCAGGTGAGTTTAAAGGAGTATCACATGCTTGAAACAATCTTAGTCTTCCACAATTTTGAAAGGGTGCCAATAATTTTGTCCAGCCCATTTTTGGAGTTTGGTGTGACATTATGTCCAATTTCTTTTTTTTTTTTTTTCCTTCCTTTTGTGGTTTAGTTCCAATACACGCAAAGGGAGTAAATGTGTATGGCAAAACCTGTGTTACTGCAATCCTTTTCTGTGAGAAATACTTCATTTTCTTGAAAAATGTCAGGAGTGCCAACATTTACGGCCATGACTGTATGTGGTTAAAGATTTTTTGTTTGATTAAAACAACCCAATTAGCTGATAAACGAGCGTTTGCTTGTTGGTTGGCTGATCACTCTCCATATAACACAGGGCAGTGTCTCCCTGTTTGGCTGATAATCACCCCATGTTATAGGGCCCTAAGACAAGGGTCCAACATGGGTCTAATAAATGAAAGCTAGGTTCCACTGTTGGTTATGGCAAATCTTCTTTGAACTGAACTTCAGTAATGCATTGTCACACATTATGCTTGAATTAAGTCAACATTCACAGAAGTACTGTAATAAGTCTTACATCTGTAGTTACATTAGTTATATATGCTACTTTTTACAGTACAGTCATTAACCTTGGTGATTAAGTGTACCTTAAATTAAATAGTCCACTTTGCCAGGCTTTTTCTCATAAAGTGCATCCAAGCCATACTATTTATTTGTGGTTTTACAAGTACAGGTAAAGCATGTGAAAACCATGTGCTTCTCCTGGGCTTGTTAAAAAACCACACACATTTACAATAAATGTAATGTATGAGCAGTCTAATAAAGTTTACAATAATGTAGAAATGTGTTATCTTAATTAATTTTTGTATGCTTTTTACTATGGGTGTAAACCTAGTTTATGTGAATCTTTGTCATCTTTTGAAAAAAAAATCCTTTATTTTTCTCTACAGACAAATTAGATTAGATTGCCAAGAATATAAGGTAAGCAGTGGTGTGTACTGGTTCTAAAGCTTTGAAAAGTCATGACTGCATTGGCCACATTCCATGGGAACTTTCATGTGATGGCTGTGTGAACAAATAAAAAAAAAAATTACTTTGAAATGTTACAGAAGTCTGTGTTACACAAACTATCATGCTTTTTTAATATTATTAATAATAATGATAATAGTAACAACAATAATACATATTATTATTATTGCTATTTTTTGTTTACTGTGAGTTTCATCAGTAAAGGAGTTTTCCCACCACAGATATTGATGACATTTTACTTGGAGATGCCATCACCTACTGATGTTTGGGGGTCCCCGGTGTTTTCAGCACAAAGTATTCCTTACATAGTTTTGCTACATTAACCTTGATGTGATGAGTGAGTGACAATGTGGCTTTAGTGCTTTCACTGCTGTTATTGAAGACCCTAAGAGTCCCCTCCATGGTGCACCGCTATTTCACACACTCTCCATCTTAGGGGGTAGGATCAATGCTGGGCAGTTTGCCTGAAGTCTCCCTAATGTTGAAGAAAGTAGACAGAACATGCTAGCATCTGTGCTGCTTGGGAGATGATTTAAAGAACATAACTACAGATGGCATGTGGGGGGGTTATTGATGCACTGGCTTTGGAAGGTGCTATATGAGTAGAAGAGAAACAGCTCCTGCTTACCTCATCTGCTAATAACTGCTGCATCTCAGCCGCACAAATAATCCCGCCGCTGACACACTGCTGCATCCTCCGATCCACTTCTCAGCCATGCTGAACGAGAGATCTAAGCCCGGCAAGGAGGCCATCCTTCTCATCCTGTGGAAGCAAGATGACACAGGCTCGCCACAGTTGCGGTGCCCCTGGAGATATATGCACGCAGATGCTGAGGCAAACATAGAGGTGGTGAAGGGAGACTTTCTCTGAGGTGTCTGAAGATAGGGTTGATCAAACGGCCCCTTTGCCTGCAATGACAGGTCGCTGCATCATCATGCTATGGAGGTTTGTGGCTTGGCCGTCTCTTCTCCTAAAGAATTCTCTTCTCTCCCTGAGCCCACCCTGAGGAACATTTATACTGCTGTTCTGGCTTTGGGGTTGACACTGCTACTATTAAAGAGGAAATCTCCTTCATCAGACAAGATCTTTGTAAAACAGATGAGCGCATGACCGCTATTGAGGGCAGAGTTAGTGACCTTGAAGACCACTTTTCAGCTGTCCAGAAGGACCTGAAGAGGGTTGTAGATAATGATCTCTAAATCGAATGATCTGGAAAACCGTTTCCAAAGACATAACTTGCAACTCATTGGTGTCCCAGAGCATGCTGAAGGCAGAGATGCAGGAGACTTCCTTGAGAAATGGCTCCATGATAAATTTGGCAAAAATTGCCTTGCTCCACTGTTTGCAGTTGAGCGGGCACATAGGGTGCTGTTCAGTCAGCCGCCACCTGGGAGGCCTCCGCATCCTATACTTCTGCATTTTAAGGACCAGGACACTATTCTCAGTTCCACACAGGACCACCATGACCTATTGGGGGGTTTGGGGTAAATTTGTCATCTTCCCAGACTTTTCTACTGAACTTCAGAGGCAGAGTACGCAGTTTCTAGACATCAAAAGACAAATGAGAGCACTGAACATTATCTACTCTATGCTCAATCCTGCTAGGCTACCTTTTATGACCTTAGGAAGGACCCACTTGTTCAATACTCCCAAATTAACCATGAAATTGCTAGACTGCAATGAAGTTGACATTTGCTGTGGATCTGAAGATGGCTGAAAGCTTTAGCCGCCTGTCGCTGTCTTCATGCTGAAAATACGAACTGCAGTTCCTTGCTTGTTCTGCTGGGAATGCTGTGCAGTGGATTGACTCTCTTCGGATGGCCCTCACCAGGTTTTGGAGGTTGTTGTTGGATTTGGTTTTCGTTTGTATCTCTATTTTGCGGTGGAAGGAGAGGTTTAGTGCAAATGCAATGCTACAGTGGGACTTCTTCCATCCTCTTTCCAGGACTCTTGGGCCTACTTTAGTCCAGTAATGCTCTACCAGACAGGCATCTTATGCTTTATGGAGACACATTTAATTATAGATTATTCACATGTCCTGCACTGTTCTTTGATTTCCCAGGCCTTTTACTCCACATATACTTCCCATGCTAGGGGGTTGTCTATAATTGTGCAAAAGCCTATCCCTTTTGTCTGTTCAGTGTAGCAGTGTATATGGCCCTCTCATATACTAGTGATGTGCTTAAGAAAATTCTTAAAGGGGTACTCCACTGGGAAGAAAAAAAAATGTTATCAATTGGTGCCAGAAAGTTATACAGATTTGCAAATTACTTCTATTTAAAAATGTTAATCCTTACAGTACTTATCAGCTGCTGTATGGTCCAGAGGAAGTTCTTTTCTTTTTTAATTTCCTTTCTGTCTGACCACAATGCTCTCTGCTGACACCTCTGTCCATGTCAGGAACTGTCCAGAGCAGGAGAGGTTTGCTATGGGGATTTGCACATATATATCTGTATAACTTTCTGGCACCAGTTGATTTAAAAAAAATAAAAAATTTCCAGCGGAATATCCCTTTTAAGATACTCTCTACTCTTCCATGGGTACCCACCTTGCTGATATGTGAATTCACAACATGCTGCCACCTTGTGGTGCCTGATGACAGCCCTGTTGTACGATTTTCACCCCTTCTGGCTGCAACTGGTGGATACTGGTGGGGATATTGATATGGCCCTGTGGGAATACTTAAAGGGGAAAACAAAGGGGAACAGCCAATCTTCTGAATGTACAGGCCTCGTACATACGCCTTCATGCCTCCCAAACCTTTGAAACAGAGGAAGTCCACAGATTGACAGTTAAAGGTGTTATCCAGGAAAAAACTTTTTTTTTTTTTATATACCAGAAAGTTAAACAATTTTGTAAATTACTTCTATTAAAAAATCTTAAACCTTTCAGTACTTATGAGCTTCTGAAGTTAAGGTTGTTCTTTTCTGTCTAAGTGCTCTCTGATGACACCTGTCTCGGGAACCGTCCAGTTTAGAAGCAAATCCCCATAGCAAACCTCTTCTAAACTGGGCGGTTCCCGAGACAGGTGTCATCAGAGAGCACTTAGACAGAAAAGAACA